>NW_025791045.1:0-67221 GCF_907164935.1 Osmia bicornis bicornis
ACGGATCTGTAAAAAGTAGGTGAAGGTGAATGGAGAACAGATGCTGAATCACATGCATTATCATCTCTTATCTCTGAAGATGTAGAATCAGCTTTCCATAACCGGATAACTACAGGAATTATAATCCACACTGAGCATATCGACCCACGAAACTTTTTGGAAGATGCTAGAAAAATAGTATTCCAACGTCTAACGGAAGTTTCCCAAATCATTCATGCATAAAAGTGAATACGGTGTTGTATGGGGAGTTTACCGCTAATAATAAAACTGATGTGAAAAGTTTCAGTGTGAGAAATAAACAATTATTTTCTACATCGAACTTGAACGATTGGTATGACAAATACATTGTGAACTCAACTTCAACACTGATGGAAGAATTTCAGGAACGGGACAGCGGTTGGGCGATATCGAAAATTCTGCATTTGATGTTAAATATCAATAAATGCAATCCGATGCACGCTGGTTGTTAAACCGACATACCAAAAACAATCAAGGACAAAAGAGCGGTAGTAAATGTGACAGCTGACGATGATACGTGTTTTGCCAGATCGATAGTTGCAGCATTATATCCCATCCGTGTGAATGCAAATCAATCATCATCGTATTTCAACTATGACACCGTTTTAAATTTGGAGGGCATCGCATTTCCAATAACCCTTAATCAAGTCCCAAAACTTGAGCATCAAAACGATGTTTCGATAAACGTTTATTTTGGGACTTGAATGTGAAAGGGTGTGTTCCGCTCTAACTCACCACCAACAAAAGATTTCATGACGTTAACCTGCTGATGCTTGAAACGCCCAACCGAAATGTGCGTTACTTTGCATGGATTAAAAATCTTTCCCGGCTTATTTCAAGCCAGCTCAGTACACATAAGAGTAAAACTTATATTTATGACAGGTTTGTATCGCGCCATTATGATCTATTTTAGTGTATACGTTAGTCTTTTGTACTAATGTAGTTACATTGTTTATATGCAGATGCCTTCACTACTTTTATGCGGAAGAAAAGTTATTGAAACATACAAAGGACTGCATAAAGATGAACGACTGTGCAATCATTCTACATCGAGTGAGGATAAAATAATAAAGTTTGATAATTTTTATCACCGAGAACGTCATCCATTCATCGTGTACGCCGATTTCGTATGCTTGATTAAGAAGGTTAACAGTAACATCAATCAGGGACACTGCAATGCATACCAGCAGCACGAAGCATATAGTGTGGGATATTATTTTCACTGTTCGTACAACGCATCGGTGTGCGAGTATCGCGCGTATCGGGGCCCTGACTGTGCTGCATGGTTCGTGAATGAACTTGAGAATCTTGTAAAAAAATTGCACCATTATTTAATATGATTGCGCCCATGACAAATTTGACGGGTGATGAAAGAGAAAATTATATGAATGCAACGCATTGTTATATTTGTGAAAAACCGTTCGACGTCAACGAAACAAAAGTTCGAGATCAGTGCCATTTCATTGGTCGTTACCGAGGATCTGCTCATCAGTGATGTAATTTAAATTATAAAAATAAACGTTTTATACCAAGAGTGGTTCATAACCTATCGGGATACGATGCTCATTTTGTAATAAAAGAATTGGCAACAATTATCGAAGGCTCGACATCAGTATTGCCAATTACAAAAGAAAAATATATTCATTTTCAACGATTCTAAAACGTTACAAAATTTTGCTTCGATTTATAGATTCATTCAAATTATTAAATAAAAGTTTAGATAAATTGAGTTCGTATTTAGGGAAAGACGATATGACGTTTTTACGGTCACAATTCAGTTTTTCTGGACGAAATAAGATTCGATTTGCTTACACGAAAAAGGCATCTTTCCATACGATTATGTTACCGACTACATGAAACTGAACGAGACGACATTACCGACATGTGACAAATTTTATAATCATCTAAGACTAATAAAAGTCTGGCACAGTTGTAACGGGGCGGTCTGGCCGGTGCGCACGGCGTTGCGCACCGCGGTCAGATTCCCCGTGCCAGGGTTCGCTGGGGGACAGGTTCGGTGAAATAACGAGTCGGTGTTAGTAGAAAAATAGAAAGATTTTATTCAAAAATAAGAAAATGATCATAATGTGGCCGGTGGGCCGCCGGCCGCGGCCCCGGGTGTAGCCGTCGGTGGTTGCGGCGGTATCTCCTGCCGTTCTCGCTACAACAAAAATAAACTACCGGTAAGCTGGCGATGGAGCCCTGTCGCACTTAAACCTAGGTGTACATGGTCTTACGAACTACGCTCGGGACCCGGCCCGTCACATGAGTCACGCGGCCTTACTATCTAACGCCGGTCGTAGCCGTCGCTACGCGGTCTTATCCTAGCGCGGGTCGTAGCTGTCGCTACGCGGTCTTACTTGCTACGGCGCGGAGTGAGAGCGCGGCGCGGAGCGCAAACGCGAACGAGAGAGAGAGAGACGCGGTGTTCGGTGTCCGCGGGAAACGCGGAGTCGCTGGAGGCTAGGAGCGGGAATGGCCCATTCGGGCCGCCGGTCTTTATTTGAAATTCGCGCTGCGGTGTTTCGCGCTGCGGTGGAGTTGCTGCCCGCTTGCCTGATGCGGCTGTCTTCTCGTACACCGTGGTCAGACCTAGCAGTGAACGAGGCGACGACCAAGCCTCGGGACGGGACGGAATTGGCTGCCATAGGCTGCGGTGCCGTGTAAGCTAGCGCCCGGAACCCCGCGGACAAACCGGCGGATGTTACGGGCGCGCACTAGTTTGGTCATCCTGGGTCAAACCTCGGGACTGACGAAGCTAGGCGCCTACGGCTGCTGGACCGATTGGGAGCTGCCAGCTCGTGACGTACGTCACGAGCCGACTGCCGGTGAACTCGTCGTCGGGACAAACCGCAACGCCGAGTCTGCCGGTGCTCCGGTCCGACCTCCTGGGAGGTCTGCTCGGGGCCTCGGCCCCGAGGCAACTCATCGATCCGCGTGTCGATCGATCTTACTTATAGCCTCGCTCGCGAGAGTGGGCAGGCCGCCGCGGTGGGGGCCCGTGATGCGCGACGCCGATCCGCGGCTGTCGTCGCACAGTTTTAATATAAAAACACTTGGTGAATATAGCGATTTATATCTAATAACGGACGTTTTATTATTTTTCCGACATTTTTGAAAATTTTCGTAGCACCTGTTTGAGAAGTTACAAATTGTATCCTGCATATTACTATACTTTGCCCGGTTTTACGTGGAATGCAATGCTGAAGCACACGCGTATCGAATTAGAATTATTGACAGATATCGATATGCTACTTTTCATAGAGCGCGGCATACATACGTGGTGGTTTAAGTCAATGTTCTAATCGATACGCAAAGTCCAATAATAAATACATGGATTCATACAATTCCGAAGAACCATCGCGATATTTAGTTTATTTCGACGTTAATAATTTGTATGGATGGGCAATGCCGCAGTATCTACTTTGCGGCGAGTTTAAGTGGTTAGATGATAATGAAATTAAAACTTTTAACATTTATGCGATATCCGAAAAGGCGGACATTGGATATATTTTGGAAGTCGATTTGAAGTACCCGCTAGAATTACACGATAAGCATGCAGATTTACCGTTTTGCCCAATACGCGAGAAGCCTTCTAATGCCAAACATGAGAAACTACTCGCTACAGTTCAGGATAAGCAACGTTACATCATCCATTACCGCAATCTTCAACAATGCTTAAATCATGGGTTAAAAGTTTCTGTAATTCATCGCGGTTTAGAATTTAAACAATCTCCATGGCTTCGCGAATACATTAATTTAAACACGCAACTTAGAACTGTAGCTAAAAATGATTTTGAAAATAATGAATAATGCAGTCTTTGGTAAAACTATGGAGAACGTTAGAAATCATGTAGACGTTAAATTAGTTACAAAATGGGAAGGTAGATACGGCGCCGAGGGTCTGATAGCAAAACCAAATTATCATAGCAGATCAATATTTTTCGGAACATTTGGTCGCAATAGAGATGCGAAAGTTGGAAATTAAATTTACAAAACCCATTTATGTTGGTATGTGTATTGTGGATATATCAAAACATGGTTGTACGAATTCCATCATGATTATGTTTGCCCGAAATTTAAACATCTTTGTAAAATATTATACACAGACACAGACAGTCTTATATACGAACTGAAATGTGATGACATATACGATGTATGAAACGCGATATACATCGGTTTGATACGAGCGACTATACCGAGGACAATGTTACAGTATGTCACGAGTAAACAAAAAAGTACCAGGATTAATGACGGATGAAAATAATGGGTGTATAATGACTGAGTTTGTCGACATCGGTCGAAAATGTATGCTTTGCGCGTAGAGGGCAAACGGGACACGAAAAAAAGTGACGGGTGTCAAAAGTAACGTAATTAGGACAACTATTTGTTTGGATGATTATATACGTTGCTTGTATGATCGTTTAGAAGGCATCGTGAACAGAGATGTATTGTTCAAAATTGCACAATGTATACTTTATATGTGAAGAAAAGAAGGTGCTTAGTCCCTATGATGATAAACGATTCATAATTCCACAATCCACAAGAACATTGCCTTGGGGACATTATAAAATAAATAATTATTCGTATAAAATAATTTTTAACAAAAAAAAATCCGACTTCGAAATGCACTAAAAAGTATAAAATAATTCTACTTCATTTATATCTGTATTCCGCAGCTATTAATACAATCTACTTAATCGTTAAATAGGATACTAATATATTTCAACCTTTTCGGAGGCGGCGCAAAATTAAACATATAATTTTTTCTTTGAAAAATAATAGGAATTTCATTATATCGTGTATCTTTGCCATATCATCATCGCTTATCAATTATCGTCCGTAATATATTTCTGTTCACCATTTATATGATCGCAAATTAAGAAGCAAGCTGTAGAGAGGAATCCCACACGTTATTAAAAATCTCCCTAGACCTAGTGAGCTGCGCAAGTTAAGTATGGTCTCTCGTGAAATGCAGTATACCTGTACATCAGAAGTGCTACCAACTTCTGAGTACAATCGCTACAATTACAAATGTTTTCTGCCGTATCTATAACGTTTCGAATATGTTTTCTTACGACTTATTAATTACCAAGTAGCCATACCGCAATCAAATCGTTATTGGCAGGATCGTATAGTCAGGTACTTTTAATTTGGGCCGCCTCCGAAAAGGATGAAATATATTTAGTATCCTATTTAACGATTAAGTAGATTGTATTAATAGCTGTGGAATACAGATATAAATGAAATAGAAATTATTTTATACTTTTTAGTGCATTTCGAAGTCGGATTTTTTTGTTTGTTAAAATTATTTTATTTCACACTTTTTAGTGGAACGAGCAGTATTGAAGGACACCGTAAGAATGTTTGTATTTTATATTGGATACCTAATAACTGTTAACCAAAAAAAATATATTGATCAAATTTAGATAGTTAAATATATATAAAAGAAAACAAGATGAATAACATTGGTATTAGTTTTTTGTTTATTTAAAAAAAACATAATATTTATTGGGGGCCGCCGCCCCTGCCGCCGCCCCTCTCGCCGCCCCTCTCGCTACGCGGCCATTTACCAGGGTAGCGGCGCCGGGTTCCGGCCACAGTACCTCTTCTGTAAAGTAAAATTCGACATATTAACATAACTCATCCATTTGAGAATTAATTTCTTTTATTACTTACGACGTAAATGAAAATTATATGTTAGATAATAAATTCTGTGATACATACTGCGCTTAGGTTTATTGCCATCTTGCGGTTGATGTTGCTGCGCTGCTGTGGTTGCGGCTGCGGCTGTGGTCTGCTGTTGCTGCTGCTACTGCTGCTGCAGGCGAACTGCTGGTGTAGCGACGCCTGCTGTTCCTGCACCAGCTGCCAGCTGCTGCTGCAGCTGCACCAAAGCATTCGTTATTGCTCCTTCTGAAAGAATAACAAAAAGAAGAAATATATGTGTTACATGCATAATTTTATCCGACTTCGAAAAGGAGGAGGATACTCAATTCGATGTGTATATTTTTTTTAATTCTTTTTTATGTATGTTCACCGATTACGCCGAGACGGATGGACCAATCGGAACGAAACCTTTTTGCATCTGGTAGAGTATGCCTCCCGATTGGTCCCGTTATAAAAACATTTTGACATTTTTTTCAATCCGAACGCTTTTTATTGCAAAAAAACGTACTATTTCATGTACGCGCGGCGTACGGTCGCCGATTATGGCGAGACGGATAGACCAATCGGAATGAAACTTTTTTGCGTCTTATAGAGTAAGGCTCCCGATTGGTCCCGTAAAAAAATATTTTGCATTTTTTCATTCCTAACGACATTTTTTTCTAAATGTATGTTTGCCGATTATTCCGAAACGGATGAACTAATCGGAACGAAACCTTTTGGATCTTCTAAAGTATGGTGGCAGATGGGTCCCGTTAAAAATACATTTTATATTTTTCATTCCGAACGCTTTTTATTGTAGAAAAACGTACTATTTCTGTACGTGCGCCGTACGTCCGCCGATTACTCGAGACGGATAGACCAATCGGAACGAAACTCCTTGCATCTTGTAGAGTATATCTCGCACTTGGTCCCGTCAGAAAGGCATTTTGCATTTTGTCATTGTTCACGATTTTTTGCAAGAACGTAATGCTTGATTTACATTTTTCACCGATTACCGCGAGACGGATGGACCAGTCGGATCGAAAATTTTGCATCTTGTCGAGTATATCTTCTAATTGGTCCTGCAAAAAAATTGTTGTATTTTTTCATTCCTACTACTTTATCGCAAATACGTAATACTTCATTTATATCTTCCGGCGTTTATGCTGCAGGGAATATACCGATAGCGATGAAACCGTTCACATTTAGAAGGAGGTATATCCGCGATGATCCCACTTCCAAAAAATTTATGAAATTTGTTGTTATTAACAACTTAAATTCGGTCAATTTTTTGTCGGTTTATGGTTATTAGCTAAGCAACAGAAATCTAAAATCACCTTACACTATCTTACAAATACTACTGGTTCCACTAAAAAGTGTGAAATAAAATAATTTTTAACAAAAAAAACATCCGACTTCGAAATGCACTAAAAAGTAGAAAATAATTTCTATTTCATTTATACCAATATTACATAGCTATTAATACTATCTACTTAATCGTTAAATAGGATACCAAATACACTTCAAAGTTTCGGAGGCGGCGCAAAATTAAAAATACCCGAACAAACGATGCTGCCAATAACGATTTGATTGCGGTATGGCAAACTTGGTAATTAATAAGTCGTAAGAGAAAAATTATAGGTCCGGCTGAAAACATTTGTAATTGTAACGATTATATGAGAAATTGGCAGCACTCCTGATGTACATGCACTATACTGCAGTTCACAAGAGACCATACTTAACTCGCGCCGCTCACTAGGTCTAGAGAGATTTTTAATAACGTATGTTATTCCCCTCTACAGCTTGCTTCTTATTATACTTTGCGAACATATAAATGGTGGGCAGAAATATATGACGTACGATAACTGATAACCGGCGATGATATTGTAAAGTATCACGATACAATGAGATTCCTATTATTTGTCGCAAAAAAAATGATGCGAACGCATAGTAAGAAGCACACGGTAAAGGGGAAATCACACGCACCTATTAAAATCTCCCAAGACTTCAGTAGGTCACAAGCTGCGCGAGGTAAGTGCGGTCACTCGTGAACTGCAGTATAGTTTAATTCGCAATGGGTTTGTTGATTCCCGTTGAATATTGTTACTTGAACTATCAAATGGGTGATTTATCATAGGTTGCCGACGCCGGAGTTAGGATCTTCCTAGTAGAGGAAAAGTTTTTATTTACGCCGCCTCCGAAAACTTTGAAATGTATTTGGTATCCTATTTAACGATTAAGTAGATATTATTAATAGCTATGGGAATATTGGTATAAATGAAATAGAAATTATTTGACACTTTTTAGTGCATTTCGAAGTCGGATTTGTTTTTTGTTAAAAATTATTTTATTTCACACTTTTTAGTGGAACGTGTAGTACTTGTAGGATAGTGTAAGGTGATTTTAGATTTCTGTTGCTTAGCTAATAACCATAAACCGAAAAGAATTGACCGAATTTAAGTTGTTAATAAACAACAAATTTCATGAATTTTTGGAAGTGGGATCATCGCGGATATACCTCCTTCTAAATGTGAAAGGTTTCGTCGCTATCGGTACATTCCCTGCAGCATAAACGCTGGAAGATATAAATGAAGTATGACGTATTTTGCACTAAGAGTCGTTAGGAATGAAAAAATACACCAATTTTTTTGCAGGACCAATTAGAAGATATACTCTACAAGATGCAAAATTTTCAATCCGACTGGTCTATTCGTATCACGGTAATCGTTGAAAAAATGTAAATCAAGCATTACGTTCTTGCAAAAAAATCGTTAGCAATGAAAAAATGCAAAATGCCTTTCTGACGGGACCAAGTGGGAGATATACTCTACAAGATGCAAGAAGTTTCGTCCTGATTGGTCTATCCGTCTCAGAGTAATCGGCGAACATACGACGCACATACATGAAATAGTACGTTTTTCTGCAATAAAAAGCGTTCCGAATGAAAAAATATAAAAGGTATTTTTAACGGGACCAATCTGGGCACATACTTTAGAAGATCCAAAAGGTTTCGTTCCGATTGGTTCATCCGTTTCGGAATAATCGGCGAACATACATTTAGAAAAAAAAGTCGTTAGGAATGAAAAAATGCAAAATGTTTTTTTAGCGGGACCAATCAGGAGACATACTCTACTAGAAGCAAAAGGTTTCGTTCCGATTGGTCCATCTGTCTCAGAGTAATCGGCGAACATACATTTAGAAGAAAAAATCATTAGGAATGAAAAAATGCAAAATATTTTTTTTACGGGACCAATGGGGAGTTGTACTGTACAGGATGCAAACAGTTTCATTCCGATTGGTCCATCCGGCTCAGAAAAATCGGTGAACATACACCGCACGTACATGAAATAGTACGTTTTTTTTTGCAATAAAAAGCGTTCGGAATGAAAAAATGTAAAATGTTTGTATAACGGGACCAATCGGGAGACATACCCTACCAGATGCAAAAGGTTTTGTTCCGATTGGTCCATCCGTCTCGGCGTAATCGGCGAACATACATAAAAAAAAAAAAAAAATACACATCGAATTGAGTATCCTCCTCCTTTTCGAAGTCGGATAAAAACAGTCCTGCGGACGCGGGACGGATCGCGTAAGGACAAGGACGTCGAACTGTGTTGACGAGCTGCTAACAGTTACACCGAAGCTTTGAATATACGATATTCAACAAATATACTGAATTTTGGCTACTAATTGATTTACATAGTGTTGGCGAAATTCCCTACGTACACGCAGCGTGACGAAGTTGGCAGCGAAAATAGTTCGTTGGTGCGTCGTTACCGATAGCGGCAGCACCTCTCGGGCCCACTTTGTCCACGCGGTCCCCTCTCTACGCCGTAACCGGCGCGATCGACGCCATCATCGATTTCCTTCTTCTTGATCGAACGCTCAGAGTGCTAGCACGTGTTTTTCGTACGCTCACGCTCACGCTTAGATCAAGCTACAGTCGCCGTTGTTAATATAACAAGCTTTGACCACGCATTGTCCACGCCTTTACTTGTGTAAAGTTTATATAGACCACGCGTTATTTGTACGTTTGACCGCGCTTCGTCCACGCATCATTTATTGTCAATTTGTTCGTGACCACGCGGTGTGATCGTTTCACGTGTTTGTTAAATGTTTGACTATTTTGACGCGCAATAAACGCATTGTGTTTGCTGCAAGTGTGCCTCATTCATTTCTGTCCTCGCTGCCCACGTGAACTCGCAACAGTTTTACTTTATCTGAATTGCCATATGATAAAACAGCTTTAGAGCCTTACATATCTGCAAAACCTTAGATTTTCATTATGATAAGCACCATAAAGGATATTTAAATAAACTCAACGAGCTGGTTGAAAATACAGATTATCAACATGTGAAAATTGAGGAAATAATAACAAAAGTGCATGGTAATAGCGATAAAGTTCCCATATTTAATAACGCAGCGCAAGTTTGCAACCACACTTTTTATTGGAATTCAATGAAGAAGAACGGTGGTGGTAAACCTAAAGATGATGGTTTTCTGGCAAAAAAAATTCAAGATGATATCGGTGGTTTTTGATAAGTTTTGTGGGGAATTTGCCAATCATGGAGTAAGCCAATTTGGTAGTGGATGGGTATGGTTAGTGCTCGAAAAAGGAAAGCTCAAAATCACCAAACTCCAAATGCAGATTTGCCATTAATTTATGGCCAAGTTCCATTACTCACTATGGATGTCTGGGAGCACGCCTATTATTTAGATTGTCAAAATCGTAGAATTGACTACATAAAAGTTTTCCTTGACCATTTGATTAATTGGGATTTTGCAGAAGAAAATTTAAAAAGAATACATAAGATGAATACACCTCAGGTAACAAAATTAGATAATGGTCTGCGCATAATAACTGAGCAGGTGCGTGATGTTGATTCCGTAGCTTTAAGCATACGAGTTGGTGTTGGCAGTAGAGCAGAAAGTGCAAATCAAAATGGAATATCCCATTTTCTAGAACACATGGCTTTCAAAGGAACGAAGACAAGAACTGCGTTTGAAATTGCAAAAGCTTTTGACGACATAGGTGGGGTTTTCAACGCCAGCACCGGTAGGGAAAGCACCACCTATTATGCAAAAGTCCTCAAGAAAGACATAAAAACTGGTATTGATATATTAATAGATATATTGATGAATTCAACATTTCCAGAAGATGAATTGGAACGTGAGAAGGGCGTTGTAATACAAGAGATTTTTCAAACTAATGATTCACCAAGTGACATTGTTTTCGATAAATATTTTGAGGCAGCTTATAAAGATCAACCTTTTGGCAGGTCAAGAGGGTGGAATGATTTCTTGGTCGTCGCGATACAGGTGGGAAAAGTCGGAAAAGCGGGAAAAAGGGTTATGAGGCTGACGTGGAGGGGTCAGTATTACGGGAGGGTGATCGAAAGGATTATCCGGGAGGTTGGGAGGGGAATTTACGGTAAAGTTGGGTCTTTCCTCGATCGGATCCGGCGCGAACGTTACCCTTTCGCGCCGTGGGTCGTTTGGTGACTGGTCAGGGTTGATTAACCTAGATTGTGCAGGGGTCGGATGGGAGACGGAAGTGACCGTGGTGGTGGTGGTTGTCATGGTCGCGGTGGAAACCATAGTGGCGGGATTGGGGACATAGGACGTGTGCGGGAGTTCGGGGAAAGATTCAGGGGTGGTTTCCTGAGCGGGTGGATCGGTTTCGTCAGCAGGTTCGTTGCCTTGACTCGGTGGAGGATTACTGGGATCTTCGGGAGGGGTATCGTCGGCGGAGGGTGCTACCCACGCCGCGGAAAGGGTAAATGGGAGTCGGTCACTGGTATTATCGTTTGCCGTGTCCCACGGCGCGGCTTCCGGGCCAAGGACGCGACGTACTTCCGCCCTTAAATAGCGGTCGCGTAGCTCGTCTGGGGTACCGTGCAAATTCAACTGCGCGTGGTCCATTAGTCTAATTAGCTCCACGATCTCTAAATCACCGATGTGCTTTCGCATCTCGCGGGCTTCGGCGGACTCCATTTTCGCGGTATTTCAAATACTGAGTTCGTTCGCGAAAGTTCCCAAAATGGAAAGAGCAAAAAAGGGGTTAAAGGGTCCTGAAAAGAATAGGGGGGGTACAAGGGAAAAGCAAACAATTTAAATTCAGGCACAACAATTTCAAATTCAAATGCAATAATGATAGAAAAATCAAAATACTGTATCCTGCAATCGCAATCTGAAAGAAAGGGGGGAGCTGGAAAAAAGATTTGAACCGAAAGAGGCTCGATAGAGTGCCCACGGTCGGCAAAAGGCACGGCCTGGGCCCTCGATATCTGCAAACCGCGAACCAACTTTTGAATTTGGAGGGCACACACAAAAGAAAATAATATTTTTGGCACAGATAGTACTTCAAATTCACAAATATCAATACCGGTAACGGCTCGGTCGAAAACGGCGTACAAAAAAAAATTGGCAACAAGAGGCTCGACAACGGGCACCTTCTCGGCAGATTTTGAAAATTTGGGATATAACGGGGAACTACGCGAGAGTTTTTTGACCGTAATATTCCGTGGCCCCACGATGGGCACCAAAATTTGTGACCCTTTCGGGGGTTCACTCTATAAGAAGGGGGTGTCGCACAATACAATTTTGTTGGGCGCCAGCCACGTAATGTGGCAATCGAAATCAGAAGAAAAGAGAGAAAGGGGTATTGGGGAAATTCACAGTAGCGGGGGGGTCTCGGGCACTTACGTCCGTACACTTTCGCGGGGGAGTGCGCGAGGAGGAAATAGCTTGGGGTGGGAAGGTACAGGGTCAGGATGGGTTCTCGCGGAGGTCTCTACGTTACGCGTAGTTCACAAGAAAAAAAGGGGGTTGACAAAAAAGGGGGTCGAAACAAGAAGGGGTACGTTGCCAATCTCAAACAATACCGAGATACAATTAATATTGAAAGGGGCTCACCCAACACACCTCACACGATCACACTCCTCACTCAAACGCTCCGCAAAACTCACTTTCTCAAAACTTTCTAAATATTCTTTATGACGATCTCTCAAAACTCTCTAATGGTAGCCTAGGGCTCAATGATGGCTCGTCGTCGCCGCTACGACGACGAGACCGTCGCGGGGTATTTTTGGGGAGGGATGGGGTTTTGGAAGGGGGCCTTTTTCGGCACGGGACTGATCGATTATCGATCTTCGATACACCGGTGATCGGGGTCGATGGGGCTGACGGACTTCCTGCTGTGACGGGTGGGCTGAGGTCTTCGGGCTCGGCGACAGATGGCTCTGGGTGGACGTTTTCGTCAATTTGGGCCGCTTCATCATCATTTCTGGAAACTCCACGTTGCTCCTTATTTGCTGGAGGGGTGGATCTGTCGCCGGCCTCGAAGCTCCTGTTGAGGGTGGTCCTCGTTGTGCTAGTCCGTCGCCTCCATCTGTCCGACACCGGTGGGTGGGAGGAAAAGGGGTGAGGTGAGGGAAGGGTTATGGGTTCGTGTTAGGTGGGCGCGTGGGTGGGGGAAGCGCAGCGATTGTAACGGGGGGGGGGGGGCATGGGTGTCACCACGTTACAATATATATATTTTTTTTATGTATGTTCACCGATTACGCCGAGGCGGATGGACCAATTGGAACAAAATCTTTTGCATCTTGTAGAGTTTGTCTCTCGATTGGTCCCGTTAAAAAGACATTTAGCATTTTTTCATTCCGGACGATTTTTTTCCAAAAACGTACTACTTGTTGTACGTTCAGCGTATGTTCGCCGATTACTCTGAGACGGATAGACCAATTGGAACGAAACTTTTTGCATGTTGTAGAGTATAATTTCCTATTGGTCCTGTAAAAAAAATGTTTTGAATTTTTTCATTCCTAACGACTTTCATTGCAAATAGCAAAAAATCGATTCCTTCATGTTACTCTGCAAGGAACGTTTCGTTCGCGATGATACCTTTCATATTTAGTAGGATGTATAGGGTGTCACGCGACTACCTTGACAGCCGAAGAGGGATGATTGCTAACGTGATTCTAAACAACTTTTTCCTTTGCTAAAATGTTGGT
This sequence comes from Osmia bicornis bicornis, assembly GCF_907164935.1. Classification (NCBI taxonomy): domain Eukaryota; kingdom Metazoa; phylum Arthropoda; class Insecta; order Hymenoptera; family Megachilidae; genus Osmia; species Osmia bicornis. Next base: position 13,680 of record NW_025791045.1, read on the forward strand.
TAAGGTTTGGTTTTCGAGTTATTAACAAAAAACACCGATCAATCCAAGCGCGTGTAGCGTGCGGTTTCAGGGACTGCAGTTTCGGCCGCGAAAACAGGGTCTGACGTAGGTCGCGAACGAACGGCTTGGCACCCTGTTGGCTTAGTTCGATAAAAAAACTGAACTGGTAGAACAGTTTTAGTCATTGTTTAAAATGAATACTAAACCTAATCTCTTGTCGCCTGTGTTACGTTGCACGCGCGACGGCGCAACGTAAATGGGAAAAATAAAAATTAGCTGATAGAGTTACAATTAGATGGTTACAAAACTATAGCTAATTCCTTCTCCCTATTTTTGCGCGATGGTTAGGTATTCGCTGCTACCAGTCTTGAGCGCGTTTAACGCGGTTAAGCGTTCTCTACGCCCAAAACGATTAAAAGACGAAAAACGATGATGTTAGTTTTCAATAATTAGGTAATTAGTCTTTCGTTGGGTTCGTCGGTGCTCTGGGTCCCACACGGGTCCCTCCTTGAAACTATATGTGTTGGTAAGCGTGGTTTTATGACTATGTGAAGATAGCTGTTGGCAAATTATAGGTATAGGTTAACAAATTGAATTATCCGCGGTAATAACACTTTGAGACACAATTTGTGGCGTATCGATGTTTTGATCGGACGTAACACGAGTACGACTATTTCGCCTTTATATTTGGATAACAATTCGTTTATTTGAAAACTAGCGGATCTGTACCGCACGGAGAACGCCTTGGACTGAGGGACTCTCGGAACCCGAAGGCTGACCAAGGCGCCCCTTTTGAGGTGTTAGAAATGGCTTGCGAAATAGACGCACTGCGAAAATATTCAATAAAGTACAAATCTGCAATACCTCGATTGTTGGAACGACCTGACGCGAGAGACTCTCGGAACCCGGAGGCTTATCAGATCGCCCGTTTTGCTAGATTTTGACCGTCGTGTTTCGGAAATGTAATTGGATCGACTTACCAAATCGGTGTTTAAATAAAACAAGATGATGATATATTTGCTGTTGAAAATCGCTCGATATTCGCTTGATGATCTGGAACACCAAAGGAACGATAAGATATTCGTCGATCACGCACTTGTCGCGGCGAAATTGATTTAAACGAAACGAGGCGTTGACGAGAGACAGGTTCACAACGATTAACGAATTACAGAGTTTAAAAAGTTAATTAGTTATACGCGATAATGAAGTTAATACGAAAAACTACGCGAACAATGGATAAAAATAAGGAAAGAAAATGATAGAATTTTAGGTAGGAAGAAGAATTAACGTGCGCGTCACTGAGTCCTTATTCCGAATTCGCGATTTTCACCCTCACGACACTCTGCCTCGCTACGCGGAGGACTTGCCGAGCAGAAAATTACGTGAAGTTCGAGAATAACTCTGTCTCTCGGACACGCCGGCTCCTGATCACGTACTTACGATTGATCGATCAAGAGTGTCGAATTCCGATCGCGATCGTCGCCCGAAGGGCTCACCGCACGATTCTCGTCCTGCGTGGGGACGTTTCGACGAATCGGGGTACGTTTCGGCAGCGTCGCGTGTACGGTGATTGGTCAAGACGCTAGGCTAGACGAAAATCTTCTATCCCATACTTTGGTGTGCCTTTCTTTTTCTAATTCGTTCTCTCATTTTCGTTCAACGGTTTCTGATAACTACGTAGTTGCTATTCGGAATTTTACGTAATTATGAAATGATAATTATTAATCAATTTAAAGCAATTAATTAGAATGAAACATGTAACCATTTAATTGTAATGCCGTCACCCGTTTAGTTTACTTAACGAAGGATCAAAATTATTACTTTCTCGTTCTCAACGAAAGTTATTAAATTTCGATAATTAACAACAGATGATGCGATTACGGTGACTGCAATGCCGTGACAATCAACACATTCCGTTGAACTTATATGCATTTTCGTTGGTTGTCTTTCGGCATTCGCTTTCGCTTTTTAATGAATTTAAACAATTTTAATCTAACGAATATTTATTCGAGAACGTTCCTTTGTTCAAATTATGCCGTCAAGTCTCTTCGCTTGGCAATTTCTCGATAGTTCTGATACAATGGTGTTTATTGCCTTAAACGACCCCTGATTTCAAACGATGTTCGAACGTTTGCGACGTTCGCTTTCGCAAGGATTCTTCTCATTCCTTTCTTTCATTGTCTAAATATAATACATTAGCACTCTTTCATACTATCATTTTGTACATACATTGTTGATCCTTGTTGGACCGGCTGGCGCTTTGTGCAACAGATAGGAAGACAGCACCCTACAAAAGAAGCTATTACGGGTAGCCAATTTCTACGCAGTTAACCGGGGAAAATCCCGGAATGCGAAGCACTGGCTAACTGCGTAGCGCTGGTGTTTATAGTATCTCTCTCTCTCGAGCGAACTTGAGTTTTTGTGCGCTTGTATTCTATTACTATGGTTGAGCGACGATAGCTTCAAGGAGGATTACAAATACTAATGAAAACTATTATTGATACTATTATAAACTTAAACTCTCCCTTGTGTATCCTCACATAGAGGTGACTCTCGTAACCCGAAGGCTTGATGAGGGTGCACAAGGTCGAGGAGGGATGGAAAAGATTAGCGGAAAAGAAAGACATCCTCCTCACGCCCCTCACATTGAGAAATTCTGGTAACCCCAAAGGGCCTGATAAAGGAAGCAAGGCGGATAAATTTTAATTTTCCGCCGGGGCGTAACACCTGTCATAATATAAAACAGGATATTCTAAGAATTCCAAATAACAAATGAAAATGTTTGAATTGGAATAATTAATAAACGTTTGAATTGGAGGCTACGTTAATGATGAAAAATTTGAAAACAATTTAAATGAAACTTACCCATTCGTTTCTAAATTAACCTGCTACGTTGAAAGCAGATCATTCCCACTAGGTCACAGGTGTCGATTCTGAACATTCGACGAGGAAATACCTCGCCTATTATTCATACCTAAGTGCAATAAATGAGGGAGTTCTCTGGCCCGACCATGATAACAGCTGTTCTACCAAACGTGTTCCCTCGTCGAATGGTTGGGACCGATACAGTGACCCAGTGACAATTATCTGCTTTCAGTGTAGCAGGATAATTTAGGAACGAATGTGTAAGTTTCATAGAATTGTTTTCAAATTTTTCATCGTTACCGTAGCCTCCAATTCAAACGTTTATTAATTATTCCATTTCAATCATGTTTATTTTTTATTTAGAATGCATAGAATTTCATATTTTACATTATAACAGACGACAAGAGATTAGGTTTCGTATTCATTTTAAACAACGGCTAAAAATGTTCTACAAACTCAGTCTTTTCATTATGCTATGCCAACGGGATGCCGAGCCGTTCGTTCGCGATCTACATCACGCCCGGTTTTCGTAGCCGACACTGCCGTCCCTGAGCCCGCGCGCTGTACACACTCGGATCGGTCGATGTTTTTTGTTAATAACTCGAAAACGAACCAACATTTTGGCGAAGGAAAAAGTTGTTTAGAATCACCTTAGCAATCATCCCTCTTCGGCTGTCGAGGTAGTCGCGTGACAACCCGTATATCCGCGATGATCCCACTTGCAAAAATTTATGGAATTTGTTGTTTACTAACCATCTAAATTCGGTCCATTTTTTCGGTTTATAGTTATTAACTAAGCAACAAAAACGCAAACTCACCTTATACTATCCTACAAACAGTACAAGTTCCACTAAAAAATGTGAAATAAAATAATTTTGAACAAAAAACAAATCCGACTTCGAAATAGACTAAAAAACTGTCAAATAATTTCTATTTCATTTATATCAATATTTAAGAGCTATTAATAATATCTATTTAATCGTTAAATAGGATACCAAATACATTGCACAGTTTTCGAAGGCGGCGCAAAATTTAAAACTTTTCTTCTACTAGGAAGATCCTGGTGCAGGCGCCGGCAACCTATGACAAATGACCCATTTGATAATTGCAAGTAAACAATATTCAACGGGAATCAACATACCCATTGCGGATTAACTGGCGCAGCTCACTAGGTCTAGGGACTTTTTAATAACGTGTGTGATTCCCCTCTACAGCTTACTTCTTACTTTGCATTCACATCATTTTATTTTCGGAACATAATAGAAATTTCATTGTATCGTGAAACTTTACAATATTATCACCGGTTATCAGTTATCGTGCGTCATATATTTCTGCCCACCATTTATATGATCGCAAAGTATAATAAGAAGCAAGTTGTAGACAGGAATAACACACGATATTAAAAATCTCTCTAGACCTAGTGAGCTGCGCGAGTTAAGTGCGGTCACTCGTGAACTGCAGTATAGTGCATGTACATCAGAAGTGCTGCCAATTTCTGATACAATCGTTACAATTACAAATGTTTTCAGCCGGACATATAACGTTCCGCTTTTTCGCTTACGAGTTATTAATTACCAAGTTTGCCATACCGCAATCAAATCGTTATTGGCAGCATCGATTGTTCGGGTATTTTTAATTTAGCGCCGCCTCCGAAAGCTTTGAAATGTATTTGGTATCCTATTTAACGATTAAGTAGATATTATTAATAGCTATGAAATATTGATATAAATGAAATAGAAATTATTTGACAGTTTTTAGTCTATTTCGAAGTCGGATTTGTTTTTTGTTATTTGCAACAAACAGCGTTTGGAGTGAAAAAATATAAAATGGTTTTATAACGGGACCAATTGGGAGACATACTCTACCAGATGCAAAAGGTTTCGTTCCTATTGGTCCATCCGTCTCGCCATAATCGGTGAACATGCATGAAAAAAAAAAATACACATCGAATTGAGTATCCTCCTCCTTTTCGAAGTCGGATAAAAAAGAACCGGACGCCTGTTTTCCGTAATCATAGGTACCCGAATGTGGAAATAAGAACGCTCTTACCGCATAGGTCACTTAAACAAATAAGTGACAAAAGAAGGGACTTAGAAAGAGCAGCAATAAGAGCTCAGAGGATGCCCCAGACCAACATCCCAGAAGATCCCGACGAGAAGCAACGGAACTGCAATCTGAAAATGAATCAGAGGGTGAGATATTTGTAGATGCATCAGATAACATCATTATCAACAATAACGTACTAACAGATGACCTACCTGAGGAAGCTGACAAAGACGAATGGTTAGAACAGCTAAAACAAAAAATAGAAGAACATTATGGAATGCCAGATTTAGTGAACGAAATTTATAACCAATTAAAATACATCTGGATAAACAATAAAAATGAAATTAATATACTTACAGATAAAATTGACGATTTCATATCCAAAATATTGACACCTTTTCTACTACACCAAAATAATTAATAGACGATGAGACCGGAAACAGAAATAATAACAATAATAAAAATAATAATGTAAAAAGGAAAAGAAAAAGAAGAGAATATATATGTATATATATAGGAAAAATGCTGTTTAAATTAGATGGTTGAAATGCAATTCCCTATTCTTTCTCCCCTATTCTCTATTCTTTCTCCCCTATTCTAACGCGACGGTTGGTATCGCTGCCACCAGTCTTGAGCGGGTTAACGCTCTCGACAATTCAAAGACGAAAGACAAGTTTATTAAGATGTTAGAATTAGAATTTAGATTATTAGTCCTTCGTTGGGTTCGTTCAACGCTTTAGGTCCCGTACGGGTCCCTCCTTGAATCTGTATGTGTTGGTAGGCGTGTTCTAACTGAAAAGGTGTTAGGTGTGTTTGAAATAAATTTTGAAACTGTTTAAATAATGAAACTGTTTAATTTTGAATGGAAAAAGTCAAGTAAATAACAGAATACAAATTGCCAAAAATTGAGATCTAATTAAATTGGAAAAACTTGTTATTATTGAAAATACCAGTTGATGCAAATTTTTAACAAGTGTAAAGATGCTTAGTACTAATTATCAAAAATATACTATTATGCTGTGATATCACAGTTGAAACCTTCTGAATAATATAGCGGTCACGGGAAATGATTGTTACTATTTCGTTTCTCTTTCAATTTTCGCGAAACTGGCGGTTTTCGCCCGTGAGAGTGCACCCCACCGGAGGTACTCTCGTAATCCTCGAAAGGGTTGGACTAAGGTGCCCCTTTGATAATACAAGACATGGAAACGAAATCGCAACAACCGAATAGCAATAATAATCGACAATAATAACTGATATCTCGTATGATGGAACGATCTGACCGGAGATACTCTCGTAACCCCGAAGGGCTGGACCAGATCGCCCGTTTTGCCAATAGATAGACGTCGTGTTCAAAAATGTAATAAGATCGACTTACCGAAACGCTGTTTAATATAATACAAGATAATATGTTTGCTTGTAGTACGCTTGGTGATTTCGCTTGTTGATCTGGAACACCAAAGAACGGTAAGATTTTCGATCACTGCACTTGTCGCGGCGGAAAACGGATTATTACGGACGAGTACGTCGACGAGAGACAAACGAATAACGAATCGAAGAAAAAAAAATATGTTTTTACGCGGAGTGAAGTTAATACGAAAATTTAGTACGCGAGCAAACGATTTAAAATCTGAAAGAAAAATAGAAAATTAGGTAGAAGGAAGGGTTTACGTGCGCGTCAGTGAGTCCTTGTTAAGAATCGGACGATTTCAACTACCACGGCACTCTGCCTCGCTACGCGGAGGACTTTACCGCAGAGAAAATATCGCGAAGCTTCCGAATAACTCTGTCTCTCGGACACGCGGGCTCCCGATCACGTACCTGAACGATTGATTGATCAAGAGTGCCAAATTTTGCGCGAGATCGACGGTCGAAGGGCCCGTCGCGCGATCATCGTCCTTGGAGGGGACGGTTTGACGAATCGTGGCACGTTTTCAGTAGTGTCGCGTGCCCGGTGATTGGCTAAGACGCGCGAGCTAGACGAAGATCCTTCATCCCCTTTCTTTGGTGTTCCTTTTCTTTCTATCTCGTCGCCATGATAGTTTCAACGGTTTCCAGAAACTACGCAGTATTTCCTTTATATGCATAATTATTAAATAATCGATTTAGTTGATTGTTAAATGATTAACTATTAAATACTATTGATTTAATTGAAAAGCAGAATGAATTTGAGATTAAAATATATAGTTTAATAGATGAAACCGTCATCCGTATATTCTCTCTTAACAGGATCAAAATTATTTACTTTCCTGATTTGCAACGAAGATTGTCAACTTTAACAGTATAAAAGCGGATGATGCACTCACGATAATCGCAATGCCGTGACAAATTATGCATGCATTAACAATCTGTACGCATAATTATTCGGTGGATTCGGCATTTCGATTTCTATGAATTTAAACATTTCTTCGAGGACGTTCCTTTGTTCAAAATTTGCCGTTGTCGCTAAGCAGTTCTTAGAATTTCTAATACAATAGTGTTTATTGCGTTGAACGACCCTTGATTTTCGAACGGCGGTCGAACGTTTGCGACGTTTGATTTTATAAGGGTTCTCATTCCTTAGTTTCATCGTTTAAATACATATTCATCCATCCATTCTTTCACACTATCATTCCGATCAGGTAATAATGATCCTTATTGGACCGGCTGACGCTTTGTGCAATGGAGAGAGAAAGAGTTTTCTTAATAAAGAAGTTAGCAAGGGAAATTCCCGGAATGCGAAGCACTGGCTAACTGCGTAGCGCTGGTATTATGCTAACGGCTCTCTCTCTCTCGAGCTGAACCCCAGTTTTTGTGCGTTATTAAACTGTATTGTATTACTATGGTTGGAGACGGTAGTTTCAAGGAGGGTCACGTAAACTATTATAAAGAAGGAAATCGAAACGACCTTTCCTCGTGTACCTCGCATGAGAAATTCTCGGAACCCAAAGGGCTTGACAAGATACACGATTCCAGGGTAGAGCAGATAAAGAAGAGAAAGCGATAGAAGAAGTCAAAAATAGAAAAGAATTAAACTCAAACTCTTCCTTGTACACCCCTGCATTAGAAATCCTCGTAGCCTCGAAAGGCTTGACAAGAATGTACAAGGTCGAGGAGGAATGAAAAGATTGGCGGAAAAGTGAAACACCCACCTCACGACCCTTACATGAGATACTCTTGTAACCCAAAAGGGCTTGATAAGGGACGCAAGGCGGATAAATTCCAAATTTTCCGCCGGGGCGTAACAATAAGAACAACAACAATAGTAATAAGAACGATAACGGAAAACGTAATAACAGAAATAATAAAAACTTCAACAATAATAACAAAAACCGAAACAGGAATTCTAAAACAAAAAGAAATCACTTAAAAAGATATAGATACGCGAGGTGCCAGGAACTCTATGAAGAATGCCCAAGGAAACTGGTCGATATGGTAATAAAAGAAGACTACTCATTCTCCGACCCACCTAAGCCTCCACCCATAGCAAGCGATACGCTGGAGCTATATGACAAACTTTGGGAAACAGTTGGACCAGAGATACCTTTCTCAGCCAATAATACGTCGACTACCCCCTTACTCAGAGTATTTCCAGCTATCACAAAAGAATAAATCGTCATGAGAGTACGGAAAATAAATAATAAGTCAGCTGCTGGAATTGACAATTTACACAAGCGCCATTTATCAACACCAGGTATTCCTCAAACCCTTGCTTTGCTCTATAATATCAGGAGACTTGGTAGAGTCTCCACGCCAAGTAGTTTGGGCCGAAGGCTGATTCGCCGGCGTCAGTAAGACTCTACCGAGTATATTATCCCGAAGCAGAGCGTTTTAAGCGTTATGCAAAAAATAATTTGCTGTTGCAGAAAAAGTACGCAATTGAACTTCATTTTAATAACACAATCTGTTTCGGCATGTCTTTCTCTTTCTTTTGAGCCCAATAACACCTCAATCGGTGTATTTATTTATGAGATATTAATTGTTTCTTCATCGATAAATTTCGATCCGTTCATTAACACCTACGTCATGCCTACGTCAGCGTGGATTACACATTTTTGCTGCTAGAGGCGCTGTTAGCGCTGTCGATTACATTACGCACATGCGCCGTTACTGATATTCGCGTTGGTTCAACATCATGGCGTGCGATACTCTAACACGTTAAGATCGTATTGCGACGGCGCGCGGCATCAGCCGCGTCAAAGCGGCACGTACAAAATTCAAAACGGTAGTACATCGGTCGCCTGTGCATCTACATGTTTAACGATGCTGGGTGATCATCAAAACTGCGACAGAAATGACAACACTTTTTCAAATTATTTAGAATAAAATATTTTCTTCACTTAATTAGAAATTATAATCTTTATAAGTAATCTTCTTTATTTCATGGGAACAGAAAAGCAGTAACAATTATGTTCCGTTCAAACAGCGTCATACGAACGCGCGACAACCACGCGCTCTTGCGCCAAACCGACACAACACCGTCCGCTCGCACTAACGAAGCGCTCGCGGTGATTAGAATTAATTAACCGTTCAACCGAGACACAGCAACGCTCCAATTTCAAACCATTCCAAACCAACCGATTTTTCAATCACCGATTTTTCAAGTTTTCGTTACAAGTTCTTTGTGTCAGTTATAAGTGGTCAGTCTTGTCTTTTGTTAATTGTGTTTATTATTTGTGAATTATATACAATAATCGTTCAATACGAGTTCTTCATTTCAAACCGCCTACAATTACGACTCTCCTCGATCGTCAGTCCTTTCGACAAAGGCTTCCAGCTTCACCAACATCCTTCCGCACGAAACAAATTTATTTTACTCTAAATAATGTCAATGTTAATTTACACGACAATTACCACAAGATTATTTCAAACAATATCCAACACTGATCATACCTTATGAAAATAATGAACAGTCCGTCTATTTACTTTACACGCGTATCATAACGCACGATCATCTTGCTATTACACATGTAAAATACTTTCTGTAACCACGACCTCTTTTCGTTGTTTGCCATAACGTTAGGAGTATTGCTGAGAAATTACATATACAGTGTAAAAATATTTTTAACAAAAAAATACCGACTTCGAAATGCACTAAAAAGTGTAAAATAATTTCTATTTCATTTATACCAGTTTTCCACATCTATTAATAAAATCTACTTAATCGTTAACCAGGATACCAAATACATTTCAAAGTTTTCGGAGGCGGCGCAAAATTAAAAATACCCGAATATACGATCCTACCAATAACGATTTGAATGCGGTATGGCAAACTTGGTAATTAATAAGTCGTAAGAAAGCAAAGTCGAAACGTTATAGATACGGCAGAAAACATTTGTAATTGTAACGATAGTATCAGAAGTTAGTAGCACTTCTGATGTACATGTATACTGCATTTCACGAGAGACCATGCTTAACTTGCGCAGTTCACTAGGTGTAGGGAGATTTTTAATAACGTGTGTGATTCCCCTCTGCAGCTTGCTTCGTACTTTCCGATCATATAAATGGTGGACAGAAATATGTGACGTACGATAACTGATAAGCGATGATGACATGGTAAAGATACACGATACAATGAAATTCCTATTATTTTTCAAAGAAAAAAATTATATGATCGTAAAGTAAGAAGCAAGCTGTAGAGGGGAATCACAAACGTTATTAAATATCTCCCTACACCTAGTGAGCTGCGCAAGTTAAGCATGGTCTCTCGTGAACTGCAGTATACTCAATATTACTTACTTTATTGTTTACTTGAAATTATTAAATGGGTCATTTGTCACAGGTTACCGACGCCTGAACTAGGATCTTCTTAGTAGAAGAAAAGTTTTTAATTTTGCGCCGCCTCCGAAAAGGTTCAAATGTATTTAGTATCCTATTTAACGACTAAGTAGATTTTATTAATAACTGTGGAATGCTGGTATAAATGAAATAGAAATTATTTTACACTTTTTAGTGCATTTCGAAATCGGATTTTTTTTGTAAAAAATTATTTTATTTCACACTTTTTAGTGGAACGAGCAGTATTTGTAGGATGCCGTTAGGTGGTGTACTGTTCTTATTGGATAATTGCAACAACAATAGTTATTAACAATAACGAATTCCATAAATGTTTGCAAGTGGGATCATCGTAGAAATACCTGCTATTAGATGTGAAAGGTTTTATAGCGATCGATACATTCTTTGCAGAGTAGCGCTAAAGAATTGGAGTTTGCAATAAATCCCAGAAATTGTTCGCATTATTTGAATACGTACTATTCGAATATTTGAAATATGGGAATTGGCTCTTATTGTTAGTTAAAGAAAATATACGATTCAAATTTTGAAATATACCTTTCATACGTATATTATTAAATTATAATAGCATAACATGTTTATTATTTTTTAAAGTATTTTAACAGTGTTGATTGCACTTTCTTCTACTTTTTCATATCTCCATATATATGATGATAAACCCGCAGTATTTTATCCAAGTCTCTGTTAACTTGCATGCTTCGTTTCATGTCTGGATCGAAAAAGCCTCGTAAACCTCGCATTAACTGAATTTTTGTTCGCATTAAATGCGACCAGATTCAGGCGATTGCATTCTGACCCATACACAGCCAGAGTAGGCGGTAGAATACACGTAGGCATACGTAGAATTCAATGTAGTAGTAACAATAGTTTTTCACGAATATCTCGGGAACTAAAGCTTTCAGTTGATTATGCATAATAAAAAAGTTCTTCAGCATCATGCCTCCGACAACATATTTAAGGGTCATTGAAATCAACCTATGTTGAGATTAGAAACGTTCTGTTTTTTGCAATAATAATCCTTGCCAATAAAAAAATGCAAAATGTTTTTTCAAAGAGACCAATCGGGAGACATACTCTGCAAGATACCAAAGGTTTTGTTCCGATTGATTCATCCGTCTCAGAGTAATCGGCGAACAAAGCCTGAAAAAATATGTATATATATACTGATCGAATTGAGTATCCTCCTCCTTTTCGAAGTCGGATAAAAAATAAGAGAAATCGGGATTTCCAACGTAGAGCCCGAAGGATTTTTTAAATACCTTGGCGCGAAAGTAGGTCCGTGGAAGGGCCTTCACCAAAATGTCGTTGTCCTTGATATAGTCCAAATTGTTAAGGGGGGACATACAATTGGAAGCCATAAATTTGCAGGGTTTTGCGGAATTTTTTTGAACAGGAAGAAATAGTCGTACATTTTTGAAACTTTTGCATCTATTAGCATGTATATTAAGGAAGAAAATCATATTTTTTTAAATGTTTAGTTTTTCAAAATGGCCGTCTTATTGATATGATAGTCGAACAGGTCCGCGCGGTAGATGGAGATCGGCGTGACGTGTAGCGCCCGTTCTATCCTTGTGAAACATTGGAAACAGAAATAACTTGTTACTTATACCCATAGTTTCTAATTGAACCTAAATACAAATTGAAAAATTGCGAATTGGAAGATTTACATGCGTTTGGAAAAAATGTTCATTTTTTAGAGGTTTTCTTGTGTAGTTTTTCAATATTTTTTGCAATAAAAAAGTACTTTTTACACAAACAATTAGGTTTAGCGACAAGGTAATAGTGTTCTGAAGCTGTGATAAAAATTTCAGAAAGTTCGGTTGAATTGTTTTTGAGTTACATTTCCCGCCAATTCTAAAAATCATGTTTCGAGAAAAACGCGTTTAAAGTTTTGCTTGGCCTCAGCAATGCTCAAGAGGCGTGTCACGCTCGGAGGCTATAGCTTCAAAAATACTTTGAACTTCTTTTTCAAATTTTGGGATGATATTCTTGACAAATTGAACTAACAATTTATGCAAAAAAGAATTTTGCATTTTTTGAAAGTTCTAATTGTATGTCCCCCCTTAAACGTATTAGGAAATTACAGCTAAAGCCACAACAAAAAATAAATTTGCTTATTGACTATGTTTTACCACGCTCCACATACGGTCTCTTAGTCTGTCCACCATGTGACTCACTGCTGAAGCTGCTAGATAGCGAATTGCGACAGCAAATCAAAGAAATTTTACATTTGGTCCCCTCGATAGCGACTCGATTCTTTTACACAGGAAAATTAAACGGACGACTGGGATTGCTTAGATACGAGCATATAGTGAAACTGGCAACTCTGCGTAACGCTATAAAACTAAAGGAATCAGCAGACCCAGCGACCAGGAATTTAATTGACGAAAAATTGAATGAGAAACTTAAATAGATCGCAAATTCGCTTCGCATTAATTGGCCAGCTAATCTGGAAGATATAGATACAGCAAAAAAACGACTAAAACGTGAGACTATAAAACAATGGAGCGATCTACGCTGTCAAGGACAAGGAGTCTCAGATTTTGCACGCGACAAAATTGGAAATTGCTGGCTCAGTCAATATGATTTATTAAAACCATCCAGATTCATTGATGCAATTAGATTACGCATTAATATCTTCGGTAATAAAATAACTCTAGCACGAGTGAATAAGAACATCGATATTAATTGTCGCAAGTGCCACTGTTTGAGAATCCGCTCAGCCATGATGGCGCTCACGGTCGATCGATTTATCGATCGGGAGTTGCCTGTTACGTCTGGAAAATTTTGCAAATTTGTCCGCCTCACGTTCCCTTATCAAGCCTTCGGGTTATAGGAGTCTCCTCATGTAAGGGACGTGGGGAGGGCGAATTACTACTTCATCTTTTTCAATTTTCTCCTCGACTCTGTGTTTTCTCATCAAGCCTTCGGGTTATGAGAGTCTTCTTCATGTGGGAAAGGCACAGGGAAGAGTTTGAGTCTATAATTATTCTATTTTGTCTTTTCTATTCTTTATTCTCCTTACATCTCTCAATTCTTTTCTTTAGTTATTACCCCTCCTTGAAACTATCGTCGTGCTCAACTGCGTAGTAACAGATTTCGAACTGCACACAAAACTCGGGTTCGACAGAGGAGAGGTATCATAAACAGCGTTCGCTGCGCAGTTAGCCAGTGCTTCGCATTATAGGGGTCTCCTCAGGTTAACTGCGCAAAAGCGTAGAGATCAATTTATCATTCGAATTTCAACCGAATCTCTCCTCTTTTCCACACGTGGGCGCCAGTCGGCCCCTAATTCGATCGTATGCGTGAGATGAGTGCTGGAATGGAAGCGCGGATTAATCTATCTATTTGAACATTTGGTTGATAGAATGAACGAGGAATGAGAACCCTCGCAGTCAAGCGTTAGCAAGCGTTCGACGACTGTTTAGGGGCGAAGGGTCGAACGGGGCAATAAAAGTCTTTGTATCGAATTCCGAGAATTTGCCTGAAACCAAGACCCAACGGTAATTTTCAAATAGCAAGAACGTTCTAGAACTAGCTACGCTGCTAATGAAATAACTTATATTCGATTTAATAATCAAGGAATATGTTAGCTAATCGAGAATTTCATCCAAACATCGAATGTTTTACAACATGCGCGCCGGCGAAACTCACGATGCGATTCATGAACAAACAATTACCGATAATGCTAATCGTATTACGCCGACTGCTAGTCAAAATCGTGCGATTGCCAATCGATCAAATTATTAATATATAATGGTATAATGGATATAAATTTTATTCATAATTATTCGCTTCATTGTTGAATGGTTCTGGTCTAAACATTAATTCAGATTTAAATAATTGCTGATATTCGTTATATCTGATATCGAGGCGAGAAATGGAATATTCCAGAAAAATCTACGGCGTAGGAACACCGAAAAGCCGTTAGACAGAGATGAAACACCAAGAGAGAGAAGGAATATAGTCTAGAGGAATTTAGCTAGCACGCGTCTTCGACCAATAGCGACGCGCGCGACGCTGTCGTCACGCGCTATGATTTGTCGGAATGTCCCCACGCAGGACATCATCCTCGCGACGGGCCCTTCCGGCCAGGATCGCGATCGATTCCGATCACTCTTCGTCGAACAATCGAGTAAGTCGTGACGGGAGCCCGTGCGTTAAGAGATAGAGTTGTATTTGTACTTCGCGTAATTTAACTGCGCGGCAAGTCCTATCCGTAGGCAGAGTGTCGCGAGGGTGCAAATTCCGAATACATTGCAATGGACTCAGAGACGCGCACGTTAAGCTTTCATACTATTAAACCTCTATCCTTTCCTCTTTCATTTTTAATTCCGTTCGATCGCGTAATCTTCGTATTAAATTCAATCGCGTTAATATTCTATCTTTTCTACAAAATCGTAATCGTCTTGTGTTCGTCTTGAATTAAATTTTGATACGCAATAAAGGGCAATCGGGCGCGCGACAAGTGTTAGTGCGACAGCTTCCTCATCATCTCTCTTGGTGTTCCAGATTTAACAGCGATTATTCAGCGACCTCATAGCGATAATTCAAGCGATTTATCTACCATATATATATATTCTACATTTTCACGGTAAGCCTGTCAATTACTAATTCGTCGAGCACGGCATTGTGATTCATTTTCGACAAGGCAAAACGGGCGATCTATTAAGCCTACGGGTTATAAGAGTCTCTTCATTTTAGATCGTCTCGTTTCCCATACTCAGGTACCGATAAAAATATATAATTTTCCGTATTTACCGAATCGCCGTTTTTCGTGAAACGATTCTCTCGACGACGATGTATAAACGAGGGACGACCTGTAAAGCCTTCGGGTTATAAGAGTGTCTTCATTCAGGTCGCACCCTCGCGAATTGAACCCGCTATTTTTCCTAATTTCTAAATTGTCGAGATAACCGTTTGATAGTGAAAGATACAGATTTTTATACACGTTACAACTTATGAAAGCGATCTCAATTCTAATCAAAGGCTGTAAATATACATATAACACGATTTTCGGTTCAACAATAGTCATAATTATACAATAGGTTAAGCATCTTTACCCTTGTGAATTACAACCGCTTATTTTCAAATTCAACTAATTATCAGATCATATCTATCAGTATTATCAGAAATTCAATAGTCATTCAATAGTTCAATTCAATAGTTTTCAGTTTTGTATTAGATTCAATAGTTTTTTGAATTACATCTCGTTTTTTGCACACTAACCAGTTTATTTATTTCTTTGAATTATAACACCTTTTCTCGTATCAAATCCACGCACGCCAACACAACGTTTCAAGGAGGGACCCGTACGGGACCTAGAACACTGACGAACCCAACGGAAATAAATTCTATCTAAAAATTTCCGTCTTTTAAAATTGTTCTGATCGTAGAGGACGTTAACGCGTCATACGCGGTCAGAACTGGTGGCAGCGAGACCTTTCTCATCGCAAAGATTAATTAAATCAAGAAAATTAACAATCGATTATTTCCATTTTCTTCCCTCTTTAATCAATTTTACGTTGCGCGCTCGCCTCGCGCCGCGCAACGTAACATACCCATCTAGGTAACGCGTGAACAGGGGTCTTCTCGACAACTCTCGCGCCAAGCCGCCATTGAAGATCACGAATCGATCCACAAAACACGTGCTCATTGTTCAAGTGCAAGATCAAGTGCAACTCATCAATCACCGAAGATCAAGAAGGCTCAACAAGACCCACGGAATCCGCAGCAACTCATCGTGCGACCGGATTGCAACAGGTACAGCTCAATTACACTGAGTTCATAATTCAAGCGAGTCGGCAACCACGTGTCGACGACGCACATGTTCACGGGATATATCACAGCAGCGGGCTGAATTCATACAATTAACAGCGTAGGTTCAAGGTAAATTCATTCCACGACAAAATTCATCGCCGTTGTGTTCAATTGTTCTATTCAAGCAGACGATTCAACTTTGTATTTGTGCGCTCAAAAATTCCTCAAATCATTGTCAAATCAGCGTTCACTCTAGACGAATCATCAGTGCAATTTTATTGTTTGACATCATCAAATAAATTTGTAAAACCCATCCAGCAAGAGTCATTCATTTCCGGCGCAATCCTTCCAGGATTTCCATCAATCCTGAACAGCCACAGTCAACCAGAAACACTTGGTCACTATACAGTATTGCCACGAAATAAGCAAGTGGCTCGGGACCGAACCGTTGCTTATTTCGAGGGAGGTAGCTATTCGGCTTGACTTTGTTCTCGAAACGGGACGATAGAGAACGCGAGAAACGAGTGAGAGATCCGAGGTAGCGGCAAATCATATAGTGATCGGCCGAGCAGCGATGTTATTTTTTGAACAAGGATAGAAAGCATTATATACATATATTCCATCCTTCTTCTACTAACCGATGTCACTGCTCAGTCGAGCGTGAAATTTATTACCCTAAACATCGGCTTCGCGCTTTCATGGACCTCTCACTCATTTCTCGTACCTCTCACTTTGCGGGCGACTTCAAACAAAGAAGAGGGGATAGCGACTTGCTTATTTCGAAGTCGAGACCACTTGCTTATTACGAGGCAATACTGTATTAGGTCTTTGTATACATACAAAACCAAAAAGAATTAAACGCCATAACGACATTAAAAACTGTATAGCGAATAAGCTGGCTACTAAACAGGAATATGATGTCCAAATCGAACCCCAATTGCAAGTTGAAGGAAATTTATTCAAGCCTGATCTCGTAATAATAAAAAACGACAATAAGGTACTCGTCTTCGACATAACAGTCCGCTTCGAGAATCGAGAATACCTTCGAAAAGCATGGGAAGAAAAGAAAACCAAATATAATAACTGTTTAAGACAACTAAAAACCAAGTATAAATGCAAAGAAGGTAGCGTTTTACCAGTCGTGATAGGGAGCAGAGGCGCCGTTCCAGAACGTTGCAAGCTTTACTTAAAGGACTTAGAGTTTAACAAGAGTGATATCAAAAAACAATTTCGCTTATAGCATTACGCAGCTCTATTGAAATCGCAAATTCCTTTATAGACTACGAATAAACGGAACATAATACAAACCTACACACTCTAAGCAATCATCGCTTACTATTTATTGATTTATCTTTTATGTACGAAATTTTATTTAATGTTATCTATTTACTAATTGACTATTTATATATTTATTATTTTATGTCCTGATTTTTACTAATTTTATCCATTAACTTACCACTATTGATTGTCCATTCAATTTTATAATTGGACTATCTATATAACACTATTTACCTAATACTTATTTATTTCACTTTATTTTAATTCAGTTTTACCTTACATGTACAGGCTAAAATATTGACGAAATCTGTCAATTTATATGCTGCGTCTTTGATTCTATTTTTTTAAGACCTTACGAGGAGGTACCTCGGGAGTATGGAGTTCTACTAAAAGGTAGTAACTTCATAGGGCATAGCCAAATGCCTCGTCATCTAATTAGTGACGCGCATGAATGGATTAACGAGATTCCCTTCTGTCCCTATCTACTGGACCACAAAGATGCCGTTCGGGGCCTTGCAGCCAGCCCCAGCGGTGACATGTGCCAACTCCTCCTCCTCGTGGTGTGGTCCGGGCACCGGTTTACCGGTGGCAAACGGGGCTCTGGCTGTGGACGTTAAGCGCCTGGTAGGTATAGCTGGGACCACTCAGGTTAGCTTGATAAAGTAAATGCGTCCTAGAGCAAAACTGCTTACACGCCGACAAAGAGTCTGGTGTTGGGTCTTGCGCACCTGAATACCATGATTTGCAATATATGAGTTGACAGTTTTTCCACTCCCCGCCACCTGGGTGGTGGTAGTTGCTGGGGAGTGGATAGTTAAGTTGCATATACCCGAACGGGTGAGGTGGCAGATCTGTGCTTGTCTTCGGACGGCCAGATTCACATTAAACTGTCCCTTTCTACTTTCTAGCGAAACCACTGCCAAGGGAACGGGCTTGGAAAAATTAGCGGGAGAAAGAAGACCCTGTTGAGCTTGACTCTAGTCTGGCATTGTAAGGAGACATGAGAGGTGTAGCATAAGTGGGAGATTTTATATCGCCGGTGAAATACCATTACTTTCATAGTTTCTTTACTTACTCGGTTAGGCGGAGCGCGTGCACCGTAGTTTTGACCCGATTGTCACGTGTTCGGAACATCTCGTGGTCAACGAGGGCGGAATGGAAGTACGCTCTTTGTAGCGAACACAGTGTTTATTACACACAGAAAGAAAGAAGTATATGTACAAAAGCGTTCACAGAGAGTTCACAAATTACACGAACGAATAAAGAGTACATACAGTAAATTACACTTAATCTACGAAGACACTAATTTACGTGAGGACACAAAGAGATATTACACGGCGCGGTCAGAACAATTACGCGTCGCGTGGTCAAAAATTGCGTTTTGAACTGAGATTCGCGTGTACAGAGAAGCACATGTGCTTGTATCGAGCGATCATCCAAAAAGAATACGATCGATGATGGCGTCGATCGTGCCGGCTAGCGCGTGGAGAGAGGACCGCGTAGACAAAGTGGGCCCGAGAGGTGCTGCCGCTATCAGTTACGACGCACCGACGAAATACTTTCGTTACCAACTTTGGTTCATCTCCGACAATTTGGGGAATTTCGCCAACATCACGGAATTCTAGAACCAAGCGTACAAGAGTGGTTGAGGCCTTGCGTCGATCGCTGATAATACTCCGGCCTGATCGGATTCGAGGACACGGCCAGGCCGGGAGTTTGCCTGGGGCGGTATATCTGTCAAAGAATAACGCAAGTGTTCTAAGGCCAGCTCAGCAAGGACAGAAACCTCGCGAAGAGCAAAAGGGCAAAAGCTGGCTTGATCTCGATGTTCAGTACGCATAGAGACTGCCGAAGCACGGCCTATCGATCCTTTTGGCTTGAAGAGTGTTCAGCAAGAGGTGTCAGAAAAGTTACCACAGGGATAACTGACTTGGGGCGGCCAAGCGTTCATAGCGACGTCGCTGTTTGATCCTTCGATGTCGGTTCTTCCTATCATTGCGAAGCAGTATTCGCCAAGCATCGGATTGCTCACCCGCCAACAGGGAACGTGAGCTGGGTTTAGACCGCCGTGAGAGAGGTTAGTTTTACCCTACTGATGACTAGTCGTTGCGATAGTAATCGTGCTCAGTACGAGAGGAACCGCAGGTTCGGACATTTGGTTCACGCACTCGGTCGATCGGTCAGTGGTGCGAAGCTACCATCCGTAGGATCATGCCTGAACGCATCTAAGGCCGTATTACCTTCTAGACAAAGGTGGTAACGATATTTCTAGGAGTCTCGTGTGGGTCGAAAGGCTCAAAACAATGTGACACTACTAGGTGGCCGGCGCTCGTGACCGGTCATCGCACGGGCCCCAGTTTGCCGTACGGGCGTCACCGGATTCGTCGTCGGGATCTCGCCGAACGACGGCCGCGACGCTCTAACGGTTGATCATGGGTACTCCAAGTTCGACGTCGAAACTCGGAATCGTCTGTAGACGACTTAGGTACCTGGCGGGATATTGTACTCGGTAGAATAGTTACCACGCTACGATCTGTTGAGACTCAGCCCTATGCTTGGGGATTCGTCTTGTCGGATAGACGAGGCCCCAGAGAGCAGGAGAGAGAGAGTAAAATACGCACCGAGAGGAACGAGTGCGTATACGGAATACGGGGAAGAGATTTTAGAAAGGAAGAGAATAATAGAGATTTATATATTATAAATCATATATACATGACTCTCGAAGAAATTATGAAATTGGTGAAGGTTGGATGTTATATTTCCGGCTTTCTAGCATTGCTCATTTTTTCGTAAAAGTACGAATAGAAAAGCAATACGCGGCTGGAACTTTAAAAAATTTCGGGGCAAAGCAATACGCCGCTGGAACTTGGAAATAATTCATGGCGAAATGAACACGATCGCGTGGAATACTAATATACAACCTAACCTCACCAGTCCGTGTAATAAAACACGAATACAAGATTATTACAATGAAATTATACGAAATGCAAAAATATGTATTTTAATACTTTTATCCGACTTCGAAAAGGAGGAGGATACTCCATTTGATGGTGTTACATACTAATACCCCCCCCCCCCCCCTCCCCCCGGTACAAACCCTTTTTTCCACTCACCCATACATTAATCATTATATTATACTTACATTTCTCTATTATTAACCAAGCTTTACACGTACATACACGTACACTTACCTTTGATACGACACTATATATATATACATATGCACTCACTGATACTGCGTAACTCTGCCACGTTATACTCACCTTTTTAAAGGGAACCACTGTAGATAGAGAACCCTGAGAGGAGCATCTAGAGTGTTCTTATGCATAATCAACATCCGCTCCCATGCTCCTCAAGTAACGTCTGCCACTAATAAACTCATGTGCAGTATCTATAGCTGATGAGTTAGCATCAGAAGATGACCAGCTCTAAGGACGCTGACGGCCGATAAGGCCATCAGTTACTTACCTCAGCATCCTTTTTAGTACAAATAGAGGGCCCAGAGCCCACTCTCGGTAGTCTTACCAGAGCCGTTCATCTTGTGCCCATCAAGCCTAAAAAGTAATCTACAGTAGTTCTCTACGAGTCTTTAACCCTAAAGTGTGATCTACCGCAGTTCTTCACGAGTCTCACCATCCTGTAACTATATGTATGTCGTTATATTATATTAACTATTCATTATTGTACCCTGTGCATTTTATTCCGACCATACATCTCCACCTCCAATCCTACGTACGGAATCTCGCACACCCTAAATTATTCGCGACTACTATCATCCTTTAAATCGATTCCGATTACTTGCGGTACTCTACAATAAGGCCCGACGTACTTCAATTATTATTTTTATTATATCAACTACTTCATTCTTATTCGATTTCTATACTCTTCCATCCGCCTGGCAGCACTCAAAGGAGTCGCTCCGGCTTTTACAGTCTAACCTGGCTGTGCTCGCAGGAGTCGCACCGGCCTCTATCACCTGCCTGGCAGCGCTCACAGGACTCGCGCCGATTTTCCACCCTGGAACTGGTAGCGCTCGCAGGAGTTGCACCGTCATCTGTACAACACCATTATTGCACTATATTGTGCGATGAGTAAGAATCGAGTAAGTAACTAGATGATTTATGACTAGTTCATTTTATTTACGATTTATTCTATTACACGTTGCGGTCTTTGTAGTTTAAGCGCACTAAGCGCCCAAATAAAAGGAAACGTCGCGGAGGAGTTAAATACCGAGCTCGAGCCGCCTTTAAACGTCGCGTTCGCGAACTGATAAAAGAGTTGAACGCTCCGCATCCAAGCTCGTCCGCCAACCACGACGAGCCTTGCTACTCGCCGTTATCTGAGTCCCCGACCATCCGTCAGGGCCCTCCGTCGCCAGAAGTTATCGACCTAACGACCGAGTTGGGAGACGAAGTCGGAGATCCAGGTCCCGCTTCACGGGAACCGTCTCCCCTACCCGAGCTCAATACCGACGACGCAATCAAGGTGAATAACCATCACGAGATTCCGGACGATATACTGAATCTTTATATTAACGAATACGCTAACTTACAGAACAATCTCATACCTGCTCTACTATACCACTGGTGTGAGCAAGCCTCAGAGGTATATGGCGAATTCGAATAAAACTTAACAATCTGCTACTTGATATACTTTCATTTCGCCTTTCCTTGCCCTTACCGAATCACAAACAATCGATTCGGCGGACCCACCCGAAACGAGACGTAAATTTAAATCGATTCATCTAATCTTCCTACATACCTCTTCCTTCTCACGGTAGCGTGCGTCCGAGCCGCTCCGGACCCGCGGCCGTAACAATGGGTACATATGTATATTTTTTTTTTTATGTATGTTCACCGATTACGCTGGGACGGATGGACCGATCGGAACGAAACGTTTTCCATCTTCTAAAGTATGTATCTCGATTGGTCCCGTTAATAAAACATTTCATATTTTTTCATTCCGAACGCTTTTCTGTTACGAGCCGGAGGGGCCGGCTGCGTAGCCGGCGCTTAGTCTCGATTATGGTAATTGTTAATGGCTTGACCAGTGTTAATATAAACACTGGGAGCCTAAGGAAGTAGACGTGGAAACGAACCTACTTATGGCTAACGTAAGGAGCCACAGGAAAGGTGAAGACGTGAGGACGAACCTACGTATGGCTAACGTAGGGAGCCTCAGGAGTGTGATATGCGGACGAACCTACGTATGGCTAACGTAGGGAGCCGCAGGAAATGTTAGTATTAGGTCTCGTAACTTGATTGATGTACCTCGAGCGGTAAAGGTACACCTTAGTGGGTTTCTGGACTAGTCAATATAATTGGACAATATTAGAAAAATTGAAATAATATGGGTTTATTCTCTATTCCGGGACCTTACAATTATTATGTGTAATTGTCGAGGTGTTCAATGAATTAAACCCTAAGTTGCAAATTTAAATGAGTTGAATAATAAAAGTTTAATTTCTATTCCGCGGAGCAAGAATCTAATCCTTCTCGGTTTTCACGAACGCGAGCAAACGGGGGCGGACTACAACGATCAGAATAATGCTTAACAGCAGACAATGTACTGTATAATTACTGAGTGCTTGAAAGGGACTTGAATACCCGATCTCGCAGAGTTTCCTCGTTGCAGAGATTATCCATAAGAGAAACGTACTGACGTGTATCGAACTGATTCTAGACTTCAACTAGACCCGAGGTGCCTTTGCCGCCACCCTTTTTATATTCAAAAATTAGAGTAAAAAGAGTGGTGGGGACTGACTCTACGTGACCCGTAGGATCGCGCCCTTGCTTTGCGTTGGTCTCGAATTTTCTAGAAGACGGCTGGTGCCGGGTGCGCATATCCGATTCCATATAAGGAAATTTTTTGAGAAGGGTTTGTAACACCATATAAGGAAATTTCCGAGACGGATACGTAACAAGTCTATCACGGAAGTCTTTGTACACCGTTTAAAACAGATTACCCCATTTAAAATTGGATAAACTGTAATTTTTTAAAACAGCAAAAGTAAATTAATTTTTATAGGTTGTCCAAAAGCCTCAAATCATTTGGTCCAATTTTGAATGAGGTATTCTGTTTTAAACGGCGCGCAAAGACTTTCGTGATCGACTGTATGCTGCTCTTCCAAAGAAATCGCTTCGCGACATTGTCGCACCGCGAGCGTGGCAACACCCTTTCAAACAAAAACCGCGGTATTCTGGTCACTGATCTATATAACTGGATACGGCATGACGCTCTCCGCTTGCGATTTTTCAAATTCGCCATCTTTGAGAATTCACTACTTTTCCCCCTGGCGAAGGACACCAAACTAAGCTGTTCCACACACTACAGTGTGTACTGCATTATATTATATACAATTGTTCGGGATTAAGAGCGCGACGATTTAAAATAGGCACAGTTATGCCAAACGCCGAAAACCTTTCGGCGTTGTCAGCGCTCTAGCGTTTATAAAAACCACCACGCGGCGACGATGGGGCCTACTCTTTCGCACTTCACGACGAAAGCAAGTCTAATTTGTGTACGCGACGAATTCGCCCACGGTACTTCGATTGAAAGTACATATTCACGCAGTTTTGCCTTTACGAATTAAAGGCAGCATAGTGTAAAGTGACTAAACACTATCCTTTTTGTTCATTAAACTATATTACTTACATTACAAGTAATTCTACAAACTTTATTAAAACTCCTGCACGCTTTTCCCTTATCAAATTAACCGGCAATTTTGCCTAGAGCAAAATTAATACTCTACGCGCAACAACAATATATATTTTTATTAATTAAAAATAATACACAAATACAATGTGTAAGTTACTTATTAACTGATTCCATTCAAAAATTAAATTTTACGTTTAGTGAGTAAGTTTAGTATTCAGATACCGCAGTTTTTACTTTGCCAGAATTAGTACATAAGGTCTACTTAACAATAGTATACATTTTATTTGCATAATTATTACTATTTATTGGACAATACATCTTAACTGAAATAATGACTGTACACAAAAGATACGAGTTACACACAGAATTACAATGAAGATTATTTGCGCATAGAATAACAGATAATAAATACAAGATTTTAATAAATACAAGAACAAATAATTTTCGATTTTACATTTAAAATGAGACATAATATCTATAAATTTGTAACCGTACATGTTACATAGGTATATCTATTCGAGTCAGTAGGGGTACACCCCTTAAGCGACGATGATTCCCACTCGCCCAAGATGCGTGCGCATCGATCCCTACCTAGGATCGAAGGAGGTCAATGCGAGAGCGATGATCTAGCACTCTACGTTCGACAGCGCTAGCGTTAACACGCGAAATACGAGGGTCCGTTGGGCGAGAAACGGTACGCGAAGACGAGTCAAACCGACTTATTAAAATCGTCAAACTGCCGATCTACTGTCTTCGTGTATGCACCTCAAACCGACGAATCACGTGCACAAACTGAGCCGTGGCACTGCTTTAATGTGACATCCGTTCGCAAATAACCTAAGTGTCGTCGTAATAGTCAATTTGAAGAATTAATTACATCTCAATTCTCAGTTACATCTATTTCTGTTCATATCACACCAATGATATTATTATTTCTTAAAGCAGTGCCGCGATTCGGGCAAGTGACTCCTGGGTTTGTGGCGTATAAGATTCGTGCTTCGCATTTTGTAAATTCAATATCGTTTCTTTTCAAACATTTCTGTAATAATCCATTGTTAAAGGTAACGGTTACTATCCATTAGTGACGGAGATAGCGTTAAGATCAGAGTACAGTGCTCTGCCGAACCCTCCGTGCCGTTCCAAGGGATAGTACCCAGTTAATTCAATTCATAACATTTTCTCGCCTAACGAAACAAGTCATCTAGTTAATTCTTTCAACTCCTGTCTTACAATCTAGTTCAGGATTTGGCCTCACACGGCCTCACACGAACTACTGATTCCGGAAACTTCTAAGAGGCCACTAACGTGCCTCTGGACGTTTTCTGGATATCACAGCTCGTCTGGTGCTATGTGTGCGTCAACGATGTGGGACTCTATCCCGCAAGGGCAAGACCTCCTATCGTTTTGACTACGACTCTACCATACAAGATAGACATCTCAATACCATCTAATAGGAGCTGGAAGGATTAAAAAGAACAGCGAGCCAGGAGTGGCATACCGAATTTTGTAAAGTAAGATCATTGCATAGCAAACCAGGAGTGGCGTACCGCGTTTTATAAAGTTAAAGATCATCGCGTTTATCATAGGTAAATAGCGAGCCAGGAGTGGCGTACCGAATTTTATAAAGTAAAATCATCGCGTAACGAGCCAGGAGTGGCATATCGCGTTTGTAAAGCATTAAGATCTATCCGCGTTGTACCGTTTTTACTCAGAATATACAAATAGATCTTACCAGACAACTATCTCTGTTTCTTGTCAGATAACCTCCAAATTCGCCGTAAGCCAGTATTTTCTCAGTCATTTTTGCATTTAAAAATCATAAACAAAAAATTACAATACAAATCAAATATAAACATTCGAATAAAAATATTTGTGAAAAATGGTATTCTTCCCTATTAACCTGCTACGCTAAAAGCAGATAATTGTCACTGGGAAACGAAGAAACACGTTCGGTAGAACAGCTGTTTTCATGATCGGCCAGTGAACTCCCCTCATTTATTGCAATTAGGTATGAATAATAGGCGAGGTGTTTCCTCGTCGAATGTTCAGAACCGACAGAGTGACCTAGTGGGAATTATTTGCTTTCAACGTAGCAGGTTAATTTAGAAACGAATGGGTAAGTTTAATTTAAATTGTTATCAAACTTTTCATCATTAATGTAGCCTCCAATTCAGACGTTTATTAATTATTCCACTTCAAACATTTTTATTTGTTGTTTAGAATCCTCAGAATCTCCTTTTTTATATTATGACAGGCAACAAGAGATGAGGTTCCGTATTCATTCAAAACAACGACTAAAAATGTTCTATCAGTTCAGTTTTTTTATTGTGCTATGCCAACGGGGTGCCAAGCCGTTCGTTCGCGACCTACGTCAGGCCCGGTTTTCGTACCCACCATTGCAGTCCCTGGGACTGCGCGCTGTACGCGCTCGGATTGGTTGGTGTTTTTTGTTATTAACTCGAAAACCAAGCCTTGTCCAACATTTTGGCAAAGGAAAAAGTTGTTTAGAATCATCTTAGCAATCATCCTTTTTCGGCTCTCTAGGTAGTCGCGTGATACCCTGTATATCCTACTAAATAAGAAAGGTTTCATCGCGAACGATACATTCCTTGCAAAGTAACATGAAGGAATAGATTTTTTGCTATAACAGTAGTTATTAACAAATTCCATAAATTTTTGCAAGTCGGATCATTGCGGATATACCTTCTACTAAAAGTGAAACGTTCCATCGCAATCGGTACATTCCCTGCAGCATAAATGCCGGAAGATATAAATGAAGTATTATGTTTCTTGCGATAAAAGTAGTTAGGAATGAAAAAACACAAAAATTGTTCTGCGTGACCAACCTGGAGGTATACTTTGAAAATGCAAAATTTTCGGTACCATTGGTCCATCCGTTTTGGAGTAATCGGTGAACATACATAAAAAAAAAAAATACGTACATATCGAATTGAGTATCCTCCTCCTTTTCGAAGTCGGATAAAATATACACATTACGTCCTCTGCGTTAAGAATAAAATTACGTCCTGAGTTTAAGAATAAAGTAATTTTTAATAAAATAATTATTTACAAAAAAAAATCCGACTTCAAATGCACTAAAAAGCATAAAATAATTTCCATTTCATTTATATCTGTATTCCACAGCTATTAATACAATCTACTCAATCATTAAATAGGATACTAAATATATTTCAAAGTTTTCGGAGGCGGCGCAAAATTAAAAAACTTTTCCTCTACTAGGAAGATCCTAGTTCAGGTGTCGGCAACCAGTGACAAATGACCCATTTGATAATTTCAAGTAAACAATATTCAATGGGAATCAATATACCCATTACGAATTAACTATACTGCAGTTCACGAGTGACCGCACTTAACTCGCGCAGCTAGTGACCTACTGAGGTCTAGGGAAATTTTGAATAGTGCGTGTGATTCCCCTTTACAGCTTGCTTCTTACATTGCGTTCACATCATGTTTTTCCGGAAAATAATAGAATTTTATCGTACGTCATATATTTCTGCCCACCATTTATATGATCGCAAAGTATAATAAGAAGCAAACTGGAGAAGGGAATAACACACGTTATTAAAAATCTCTCTAGACCTGGTAAACGGCGCGAGTTAAGTATGGTCTCTTGTAAACTGCAGTATAGTGCATGTCCATCAGGAGTGCTGACAATTTCTCATACAATCGTTACAATTACAAATGTTTTCAGCCGGACCTATAATTTCTCTCTTACGACTTATTAATTACCAAGTTTGCCATACCACAATCAAATCGTTATTGACAGCACCGTTTGTTCGGGTATTTTTAATTTTGCGCCGCCTCCGAAAACTTTGAAATATATTTAGTATCCTATTTAATGATTAAGTAGATTGTATTAATAGCTGTGGAATACAGATATAAATGAAATGGAAATTATTTTATACTTTTTAGTGCATTTTGAAGTCGGATTTTTTTTTTGTTAAAAATTATTTTATTTCACACTTTTTAGTCGAACGAGCAGTATTTGAAGTTTACTTGCAGGAACAAGTTTGAAAAATCGCGATCGGTATATTCCTTGGAGGGTAACCCTAAAGAATAGGCTTTTTATTATAATAACAATAGTTATTGTCACGTCTTGTGACGCATTCCTCAGAAGCCTTTTCACGATCCAAATTCATCGTTTCTCAATTCTGAGTGAGCAGTTTATTTGGGCCGACATATTATGAAAATGCTGACAACGCAAATGAATGTAGCTCATCAGAGTTAGCAAATCAACCTCATACCCTTATTACACTATTATACAATAACGCGACCAAATACATTCGCGAGTCTTCAACTTAAGTCCGAGTCCGAGTCTGGATCTCAGTCTTCCGTAACGGGTCTTCGTCCTCAGATTAAAATTACGATCCGTTCGCAAGTCATCGCCGCGCACAGTTCATCCGACTCGAATACTCACTTAAATCCGCGAACCATACGCAAAGTACCGTTCGACTCTACTACAAAGCCCAGAACTTCGACAGCGCAAGATTTCGGTAGCTGTAAACACTAGCCAAGATTGTAAAATTAGTGAATAAACATACTTGTGATTTGTAAGTGCGTGACCTTCACTACAACCATCTACCCTACCATTCCAACATCTGGACAACTCATCACCAATACGTCTGCTAGCCAGGGAAAGGTAAGTGAGAACCTCTACCTAGCTTACAGTTCTGATAAGCAACGTCGAGGACTTACAATAAGTATACATCGTGATTTTTTACTTTTTGTAGCTCATATTCGTAGAACCCACCGACCAACGGTTGTTTTTGCATATCTTGCAAGAGATACGTTACAGGATTTGTTCGTCGAATTTTTGTCGTTTCCTATCCTTAGTTCTCTTTACATTTCTTAATTCTTTTCTTTAGTTATTACCCCTACTTGAAACTATCGTCGTGCTCAACTGCGTAGTAACAGATTTCGAGATAGAAAAACTCGGTTCGACCGAGGAGAGGTATAATAAACAGCGTTCGCTGCGCAGTTAGCCAATGGTTCGCATTGTAGGGGTCTCCTCAGGTTAACTGCGCAAAAGCGTAAAAATCAATTTATCTTTTAGATTTTCAACCGATACTCTCCTCTTTTTCGCGCGTAGGCGCCAGTCGGTCACAAACCCGATCGTATGTGCGAATTGAGTGTTGGAATGAAAGTATGAAATAGCATGAAATTCAAATATTCGAATGAGTGTAAAGGGCGAGGAATGAGAACCCTCACCTGCGAACGCTAGCAACATTCGAGAACTGTTTAGAGACGAAGAGTCACACAGAGTAATAAAAGTCATTGTATCGAATTCCAAGAATTACATGAAACTAAGGCCCAACGGTACGATTTTGAACAGAAAGAACGTTCTCGAACAAAGTTCGCTGCGAATACAGGAATGAATATTCGAATATCGAACAATTGAATACTGCTGAAATTATCAGTTAAAACATCGTATGCTATTAGGATTTTTAACGCTACCACCGCAATTCGTATTGTTGATCGATTTCTTTGCAAACAAAATAATTATGGATAGAGCCGATTGTTAATCAGAAACTCCATGATTGCTAACCCGTTAATTACATATAATAGTTTGGTATTCATACTTCGTGTTCAGATTTAACTCATTAAATTATTAATTATATCATTCTTATAGAATATTCTGGAAAACGTACGGCGTAGAATCGCCGAAAACCGTTAAACAGAGATGAAACACTAAGAGAGAAAGCATGATCTAGAGATGTCCCTACGCAGGACATCGTCCCTCGCGACGGGCCCTTCCGGCTAGGATCGCGATCGATTCTGATTACTCTTCGTCGAACAATCGAGTAACTCGTGACGGGAGCCCGTGCGTCTAGAGATAGAGTTGTCGTTGTACTTTGTATAAATTAGCTGCGCGGCAAGACCTCTTCGAGGCAGAGTGTCGCGAAGGTGAATTTTGCGAATACGCGGCAAGGACTCAGAGACGCGCACGTTAAGTTTTCATACTATTAAATTTCTATCTTTTCTCTTTCTTTTAATCCGTTTGGTCGCGTAATTTTCGTGTTAAATTCATTCGCGTTTAATTATTCTATTTTTGAAAATTGTAATCGTCTTGCGTAACGTCTTGTTCAATTCTTGCTTGCAATAAACGGCAAGCGGGTGCGCGACATGTGCTAGTGCGACATCAGCCTTTCATCTCTCTTCGTGTTCCAGATTCAACAGCGATTATTCAGCGATCTCACTACGAATTTCAAAACAATTTTATCGTATATCTTACTCTACATTTTCACGGTAAGCCTGTCAATTTCTAATTCGTCGAGCACGGCATTGCAATTCATTTTCAACAAGGCAAAACGGGCGATCTATCAAGCCTTCGGGTTGTGAGAGTCTCTCCATTTTAGATCGTCTCGTTTTTCGCGTACGGGTACCGAATCATAAGTTATATGTTATATTAATATTCCGAGTTCTGTGACGATTGTTTCGACTTCGATATTTTATCAGGAACGACCTGTAAAGCCCTTTCGGGGGTGGTGAGAGCCTCTTCATTCAGGTCGTTACCTCGCGGATAGATACCGCCAATTTTTCCATTTTTTTTATTATATTTGGTCGAGCCAATCGTCTAACACTACAATCCGTTTAAAATTATATTGGAAAGTCACATTGTAAATCAAAGGAAAAATACCTTTCTGATCAAATCACGTTTACAAAATAGGTTAAGCATCTTTACCCTTGTTAACCAGTATTGTTATAATTTGAATTCATCTAATAGTAATTATCAGTATTTACCAGAAATTAACAGTATTAAATTCAATAGTCAATTTCAGTTCTGTATTAGCTTCAATAGTTTTGAATTATATTATTTTCTTGCACACTAAACAGTATTAACATTTCTTTCAATTTCCATTCCTGATATCATTTTACGTTTCAAATCCACGCACGCCATCACTACGTTTCAAGGAGGAACCCGTACGGGACCCAGAACACTGACGAACCCAACGGAAATAAATACTACCTAGATTTCCGTCTTTTAAATTGTTCTGATCGTAGAGGACGTTAACACGTCATACGCGGTCAGGACTGATGGCAGCGAGATCTTTCTCGTCGCACTTTCAATCTTAATTAATCAATTATATATCTATATTCTTTTTACGGTGCGCGCTCGCCTTGCGCGCCACGCAACGTAACAGGTGTATAACTCTTTGCGAATAAGGTTTTGTACTTACTAACTGGCACGTGGTCACCGACCTTGTACTTGGCCGGAGCTGCAATCTTTATGTTAGAATATACGGACGATAAGAGTTTGTCCGCATGTTCCGGTGTTACGTCGACGGGACGCATTCTAATCGTACGATGCCTTCTATTATTATAATCTGAGACCAGCGTCGGTAAGACGGTTGTCCACGCGTAACTTCCATTAAGCGTGAATTTTTTCCACATTTCGTTTTTCAACGTCCTATTCCAACGTTCTATTATCGATGTTTTCATTACACTGTGCGCAAAGTAATGATTTATATCGTATTCTTTCATAATATTTCGGAATTCTGTATTATAAAATTCCTTTCCCTTATCTGTTTGAAGATTTTTCGGTTTTTTCCATCATTCAAAACGTTTTAAAAATGCATCCGTAACGTTTTTTTCCATTTTTCGTTTTCACACATGGCCCAAGCGTATTTAGATAAGACATCGATGACCGTGAGAATGTAATTGTGGCCATTGTTGATTCGTGCATACTGTCGCATCTCTACGAGATCCGCTTGCCAGAGATCATCGTACCCCGCACTAAGACTGGTCTACGTCTAAAGTTACGTCTCGCTGGCGCGTGCAACTCGTTGACCAGCTGTATCTTCTCGTCCGTGATATCACCTTCGTCCTTATATGAGCGAATTTGGGGCTGGGTGAGGGCTTATTCGAAAGAGGAAGGTCCAGTACAGTACGGTCAACTCATGATTTCGATCACAGCACTCTTTTAGTGGCCGAAAAATGCTTCGATTCCGCGACTGCATTTTGCCGATTGTTTCCTTTACTTTTGACGCTTATATTACTAAACATCAACATAATTCCACTGAAACATGAGTTGACCGTACTGCACTGGACCTTCCTCTTTCGAATAAGCCCTCACCCAGCCCGAAATTCTCTCATATAAGGACGAAAAGTCGAATCCCGTAAACCCATGTTTAGGCCCATTTTTGCCGGTAAAGTCAACGCGCTACTATTACCCGTGTCTACCCCCTTAAGCAATTTTGCAATGATATATTTATACTTGTAACCCTTGTTACTTTTCACAAGCCCCGATGAGATATGGCTGCGTTTATGAGCGTTCGACGACTTTAATATTTCCGCGTGTTTGTGTAAATCAGCATCGTTGAACAAGGCGTCATCAGGCATTCTCATAAATAGTAATTCGTACAAACCAGTTGTTCCTCTGTACCTCACTCCATTAATAATCACATCGTCGTTTTTGGTTACGTCGAAAACTGAACTTCCAAGCATTAATTTGTTGCGCTGTACGTATATTCCATACACGTCATCTATCTTCTTCTCACGATCGGTAAAGAGTAATTGAACGTATTTAGCTGCTAACGGTACCAAATTTTCCTTGAAATGGCTACGTATGTTTTCGCTAGGCTTGTCCAAAATTCGCTGTATAGAAACATTAAGATTCTCGTCGCTGTCGCCGTACGCTTCAACGGCATGTATCCATTCTTCACGATAAAAATCGGGACGATCTTTCGTCACATCCACCGTCTGTTCACTCGGAGATGTACCAGATTTGGAATAAATGCGTGCTCTTGCAGTTTGTGCGCTTTGAGGGTTAAGAAAAGGAGTTGACGTCAATTTTTGCGATTCTTTAATATTTAAAGTTTTCAATGTCGACTCGGACTTTATATCGATCGTGTCTGAATCAGGCGATTCCGCTGACATATTTTCGATAATTCGTTCCAGCGACTTTACCACGGGTCTCAATCATTTTTCGATGACTCTCCTCGTCGATGCTGTCCGATTTGAGAGCTCTGCGTTTTTTGTGTACAGCATCGCTTGTTTTAGCTATAGCATTCGCAACTCTACTCGATTCTTTAATATTACTATTATCCATTGCAAAGAGAAGACATCTACTCGCTAAGCGTTCCTTCGAAGCACTAAATGTTTCAGAAAACGGCAAATTCGTTAAATCCTTTTCTGTAACGGCCACGTTCCATCGAGCTGTCCTTGTCGATTATTACGAAACCATATTTCTGTTCCGAACGCTGTGCACACAATTTACAAAAGTTTTCGTACGACATGTCGGTATTTACATGATCATTATAAATGTGGTATAGATTCGTGCCATCTTGTTTGAACACGATCAAAAGGTTGGCATTGTCGCGAATTAGGTCTTTCGGTATTCTCGCGTAAGTCTGACAGAGATAAGAACAGTCCACGCGCGAGTACCTACCCATAGCGAAATATTCTCTTATCACGACTTGCTTGTCGCACGCAACGTCATCGAATATAAACACCGAATCGGGCAGCGCCTCGTTCAGTGGCACGACTTCGGCGTTATTGGAAAATGAAAAGTATCCGATTTCAGGAACGTTTGTCAAAATTCGTTCGAGATATTTGTACTTTGGTTGTTGCAATGATTTGGAGTATACACATACGCTATTGAATCTTACACCGTTCGAGCTCTCGATCACACTGATTACGACATTCGTTTTACCGCAGTTCGATGGACCGCAAATTATACCACGTATCGTATTCGACAACAGGGGTCCGTATCGTTGCCGACGATCGTCCATGCGTGTTGTCCTCTCGTCTAAATCGAGAACAAGGGTAGACAGGGGCTGCTTTTTGAAACGCATATCGGCTATATAATAACTACTTGTCCGCGTCGTGAACACGCTTTAACCGCGGCCGTAGACGAGCTTTAACCGCGATTAACCCTTTTTCTCCGCGACGATAACGCGCTTTAACGGCGATTAACGCTTTTTTCTCCACGGCGCGGTGGCGGCAACGCGGTGGCAGCCGGGGCGGGGCGGCGGCGGCGGGCGCGCGGTGGTGGCCGGCACGCGGAATGCAATTTGATAAAGAAAGAGCAATTCGTGACCGTGTCAGCGAGCCATCAAATACGCATCCAAGCAACAACGTGACCGAAAGTCTGTCTCGACGATGCTCTCTCTATCTGTACCAGATTGCACATCGACACGTGTCTGCATGTAAACATGGATTTCGCCCTACTCCCTCATGTCTTTGAAATAGAAGAACATTCATTTTGTACCTCTTACATTGGAATATGAAACACAAACGTTACACATATAATCGTTCTAAGTGAAACAATATTAAGACGCACAAAGTATATTTTTACAAAATAGATTTTATTATTTTACAGTGATGAACAAAATTAATAAATGATATTAAATGTATCGTGTTTTAAGACAAATGTACCATTTTTCTTTTTCGGTGGAGGTCCATCTATGTGCGTGTCATCCCCCGGCCGGTTATAATGTTCCATGCACAGCTCTTCATCTTCCTCCTTCCTCTTTTTATCCGACTTCGTAAAGGAGGAGGATACTCAATTCGATGTGTATGTATTTAAAAAAAATTTAAAAAAAAAAAATTTTTTAATTAAAAAAAAAAATTTTTTTTTTATGTATGTTCACCGATTACGCCGAATCGGATGGACCAATCGGAACGAAACCTTTTGCATCTGGTAGAGTATGTCCCCCGATTGGTTCCGTTAAAAAAATATTTTGCATTTTTTTATTCCTAACGACTTTCTTTCCAAATGTATGTTCGCCGATTATTCCAAGACGGTTGAACCAATCGGAACAAAACCTTTTGCATCTTCTAAAGTATGTGTACCGATTGGTCCCGTTGTAAAAACATTTTACATTTTTTCATTCCTAACGCTTTTTATTGCAGAAAAACGTACTATTTCATGTACGTGCGCCGTACGTTCGCCGATTACTCCGAGACGGATGGACCAATCGGAACGAAACTTTTTGCATCTTGTAGAGTATATCTCCCACTTGGTCCCGTCAGAAAGGCATTTTGCATTTTTTCATTACTAACGATTTTTTTGCAAGAACGTAATGCTTGATTTACATTTTTCACCGATTACCGCGAGACGGATAGACCAGTCGGATCGAAAATATGGCATCGTGTAGAGTATATCTTCCAATTGGTCCTGCAAAAAAATTTTTGTACTTTTTCATTCTTAACGACTTTTATCGCAAAATACGTAATACTTCATGTATATCTTCCTGCATTTATGCTGCAGGGAATGTCCCGATAGCGATGAAACCTTTCACATTTAGTAGGAGGTATATCCGCAATGATCCCACTTGCAAAAATTTATGGAATTTGTTAATAACTACTATTATAGCAAAAAATCCATTCCTTCGTGTTACTCTGCACGGAATGTATCGTTCGCGGTGAAATCTTTCATATTTAGTAGGATACACAGGGTTTAATAGGAGTTAATAACAATAAACACCGACCTATCCGAGCACGTATAGCGCGCAGTTCCAAGGACTGCACTGACTGGTTCGAAAACCGGGCCTGACGTAGGTCGCGAACGAACGGCTCGGCACCCTGTTGGCATAGCACAATGAAAAAACAACTGGTAGAACATTTTTAGTCGTTTAAAATGAATACGGAACCTAATCGCTTGTCGCCTGACATAATGCAAAAACGGAAATTCGAAGCATTCTAAACAAGTAAAAATGATTGAAATAAAATAATTAATGAACGTTTGAATTGTAGGCTACGTTAACGATGACGTTCCTGAGCCCGCGCGCTGTACGCGCTCGGATTGGTCGGTGTTTTGTGTTGATAATTCGAAAACGAATCAACATTTTGGCAAAGGATAAATTTGTTTAGAATCACCTCAGCAATCATCCCCCTTCGCCTGTCGAGATAGTCGCGTGACACCCTGTATATCCGCGATGATCTAACCCGTAACAATTTATGAAATTTGTTGTTTACTAACGACTTAAATTCGGTCAATTTTTTTCGGTTTATGGTTATTAGCTAAGCAACAGAAATCTAAAATCACCTTACACTATCCTACAAATACTACTGGTTCCACTAAAAAGTGTGAAATAAAATAATTTTTAACAAAAAAAACATCCGACTTCGAAATGCACTATAAAGTGTAAAATAATTTCTATTTCATTTATACCAATATTCCATAGCTATTAATAATATCTATTTAATCGTTAAATAGGATACCAAATATATTTCAAACTTTTCGGAGGCGGCGCAAAATTAAACATATAATTTTTTCTTTGAAAATTAAGAGGAATTTCATTATATCGTGTATCTTTACTATATCATCATCGCTTATCAATTATCGTACGTAATATATTTCTGTCCACCATTTATATGATCGCAAATTAACAAGCAAGCTGTAGAGGGGAATCTCACACGTTATTAAAAATCTCCCAGGACCTAGTAAGCTGCGCAAGTTAAGTATGGTCTCTCGTGAAATGCAGTATATATGTACACCAGAAGTGCTACCAACTTCTGATACAATCGCTACAATTACAAATGTTTTCTGCCGTATCTATAACGTTTCGAATATGTTTTCTTATGACTTATTAATTACCAAGTTTGCCATACCGCAATCAAATCGTTATTGGCAGGACCGTATAGTCAGGTATATTTAATTTTGCGCCGCCTCCGAAAAGGTTGAAATATATTTAGTATCCTATTTAATGATTAAGTAGATTGTATTAATAGCTGTGGAATACAGATATAAATGAAATAGAAATTATGTTATACTGTTTAGTGCATTTCGAAGTCGGACTTTTTTTTGATAAAAATTATTTTATCGGTCTTTCACGTTGGTTTGGATACAAATTATTGTCATTATTTGTAACATGGTGACACCCGTGCTCCCCCTCCCCGTTACAATCGCTGCGCTTTCCCCCACCTATGCGCCCACCTAATAATAACCTCTAATCCTTCCTTCACCTTACCCCTTTCCCCCCAGCCACCGGGGTCGGACCGATGGAGGCGACGGACAGGTCAACGAGGATCACCCTTACAAGGAGCTGCGAGGCCGGCGACAGACACACTCCTCCAATAAGCGGAGGAACGTGGGACTCCCAAGGAGTTTCCAGAAATTTTGATGAAGCGGCCCAAACTAACGCAGACGCCCACCCGGAGCCATCTGTCGCCAAGCCCGAAGACCTCGGCCCACCCGTCACCGAAGGAAGTCCGTCAGCCCCATCAATCCCGATCACCGGTGTATCGAGTATCGATAATCGATCAATCCCGTGCCGAAAAAGGCCCTCTTCCAAAACCCCATCCCCTCCCAAAAATATCCCGCGACAGTCTTGTCGTCGCAGCGGCGACGACGAGCCGGTATTGAGCCTTAGGCTATCTAAGTACAGAGTCATTTTGAGGTTTTAGTAACGAAAGCGAATAGAGAGTTTGTTGGTGTGAATGGCGTTCGAGTCGTGTGTGTGAGACGTTTTGGTGAGTCCCTTATCATATTCTTGTATTGTCCGAGATTTGCAACGCACCCCTTCTCGTTTGACCCCGTTCAATTATACAAACTACGCGTAACGTAGACACCCACGCGAGAACCATCCCGACTCTGCACCTTCCTGTCCTCCACTATTTCCTCCTCGCGCACTCCCGCGAAAGTGTCCGGACGAAAGTGCCCGAATCCCCGCCACTGTCAATTCCCCAATACCCCTTTCGCTCTTTTTGATTTCGATTGCAACATTACGTGGCTGGCGCCCAACAAATTGTATGTTGCGACATCCTCCGTTTTGTATAGAGTGAACCCCCGAAAGGGTTACATATTATATTATTATTATTTGTTATTTATCATTTATCATTTATCATTTATCATTTATCATTTATCATTTATCATTTATCATTTATCATTTATCATTTATCATTTATCATTTATCATTTATCATTTATCATTTATCATTTATCATTTATCATTTATCATTTATCATTTATCATTTATCATTTATCATTTATCATTTATCATTTATCATTTATCATTTATCATTTATCATTTATCATTTATCATTTATCATTTATCATTTATCATTTATCATTTATCATTTATCATTTATCATTTATCATTTATCATTTATCATTTATCATTTATCATTTATCATTTATCATTTATCATTTATCATTTATCATTTATCATTTATCATTTATCATTTATCATTTATCATTTATCATTTATCATTTATCATTTATCATTTATCATTTATCATTTATCATTTATCATTTATCATTTATCATTTATCATTTATCATTTATCATTTATCATTTATCATTTATCATTTATCATTTATCATTTATCATTTATCATTTATCATTTATCATTTATCATTTATCATTTATCATTTATCATTTATCATTTATCATTTATCATTTATCATTTATCATTTATCATTTATCATTTATCATTTATCATTTATCATTTATCATTTATCATTTATCATTTATCATTTATCATTTATCATTTATTATGTTCGGGATTAAGCGCGCGTTAATTCGAATTAGGCAAGTTATGTTAAACGCCGAAAACCTTTCGGCGTTGTCATCGCGCTCACGATAATAAAAACCGCAACGCGGCGATGAGCAGTCTACTCTTTCGCTCTTCACGACGAAAACAAGTTACAACAAAGATTCTGAACACGCGACTAATTCGCTCAACGTACTTCAATTGAAAGTACAATTATATAAACCAGTTTTGCCTTTACTAATTAAAGGCCACGCAGTGTAAAATGACTAAACACTCCTTTTTTTGTTTATTAAAATTTATTACGTACATTAAAAGTGTTTCTAAACGTTATTAAACTCCTTCCTTCCTTGCTAAAATTACCGGTATTTTGCCCAGAGAAAAAATTTATTCTCTGCGCGCAACATATTATTTATTATTTATTATTTATTATTTATTATTTATTACTTATTATTTATTACCTATTACCTATTACTTATTACTTATTACTTATTACTTATTACTTATTACTTATTACTTATTACCTATTACCTATTATCTATTATCTATTATCTATTATCTATTATCTATTATCTATTATCTATTATCTATTATCTATTATCTATTATCTATTATCTATTATCTATTATCTATTATCTATTATCGATTATCGATTATCTATTATCTATTATCTATTATCTATTATCTATTATCTATTATCTATTATCTATTATCTATTATCTATTATCTATTATCTATTATCTATTATCTATTATCTATGATCTATGATCTATGATCTATGATCTATTATCTATTATCTATTATCTATTATCTATTATCTATTATCTATTATCTATTATCTATTATCTATTATCTATTATCTATTATCTATTATCTATTATCTATTATCTATTATCTATTATCTATTATCTATTATCTATTATTTATTATTTATTATTTATTATTTTGTGACCCTTTCGGGGGTTCTCTCTATACAGAGGGGGTGTCGCAAAATACAATTTTGTTGGGCGCCAGCCACGTAATGTGGTAACCGAAATCAAAAGGGGAAAGGTTTATGGGGTATTCACAAAGGGGAGGGTTTCCGGGCACTTTCGTCCGTACAATTTCGCGGGGGAGCACGTAAGGAGGAAATAGTGGAGGACAGGAAGGTGCGGGGTCGGGATGGGTTCTCGCGGGGGTCTCTACGTTACGCGTAGCTTCACAATAACGGGGGCTGAAACGAGAAGGGGTGCGTTGCCAATCTCAAACAATGCATTCGTAAAACAAATTCAAAAGGGCTCACCCAAACGTCTCACACTCCACACTTTACTCACAAGTCGCTCTATTCTCTCACAGAACGCTTTCTAACTTTTTCTGTGTGCTCTCTAAATCGTAGTCTTAGGCTCATTGCTTGGCTCGTCGTCGCCGCTGCGACGATGAGACCGTCGCGGGATATTTTTGGGAGGGGATGGGGTTTTGGAAGGGGGCCTTTTCAGCACGGGACTGATCGATTATCGATCTGCGATACACCGGTGATCGGGGTCGATGGGGCTGACGGACTTCCTGCGGTGACGGGTGGGCTGAGGTCTTCGGGCTCGGCGACAGGTGGCTCTGGGTGGACGTTTTCGTCTGTTTTTGGGCCGCTTCATCGTTGTTTCTGGAGAATTCCTCGTTGCTCCGCGTTTGCTGGTGGGGTGGACCTGTCGCCGGCCACGAAGCTCCTGTTGAGGGTGGT
The DNA here is from genome assembly GCF_907164935.1 of Osmia bicornis bicornis. NCBI lineage: Eukaryota > Metazoa > Arthropoda > Insecta > Hymenoptera > Megachilidae > Osmia > Osmia bicornis. The sequence goes on from NW_025791045.1 coordinate 54,227, forward strand.
CCTCGTTGTGGGTCAGTCCGTCGTCTCCAACGGCCCGACACCGGCGGGAAGGGAGAAAGGGGCAGGGTGAGGGAAGGGTTATGGGTTACCGTTAGGTGGGCGTATGGGTGGGGGAAAGCGCAGCTATTTTAACGGGGGGGGGGCACGGGTGTCACCACGTTACAATTTATTATTTATTACATATTATATATTATTTGTTATTTATTGTTTATTATATATATATTGTAACGTGGTGACACCTGTGCCCCCCCGTTACATTCGCTGCGCTTTTCCCACCTCAAATCCCACCTAGAAATGACCCTTAACCCTTCTAACACCTCACCCCTTTTTCCCCGCCCGCCGGTGTCGGGCCGATGGAGGCGACGGACAAGAGACAACAGAGATCACCCGCAAAAAGGAGCCACGAGGCCGGCGACAGACCTCCCACCCTCCAGGAGAGGAAAAGCAACGCGGGACGGCGGAAAAAGAGACGAAGCGGCCCAGCAGCTGATACAAACGTCCACCTGGAGCCATCTGTCGCCGAGCCCGAAGACCTCAGTCCACCCGCCACGGCCGGAGATCCGCCAGCCCCATCGAACCCGAACACCGGCAGATCGATAATCGATAACCAATCTATTCCGTTGCCAGAAAAGGCCCCCTTCCTATTCCCCATCCCCTCCCCAAAAATCATCCCGCAACGGACCCGTCGTCGCGGCAGCGACGACGAGCCGTTATTGAGCCTTAGGCTATCTAATTAACCATATATAGAGATTTTGAGAGCGTTATAGAGTGAGAGTATAGAGATTTTCGAGAGCAATTATAGAGACGATTCGGAGTGTACGAGTGTGTGGAGTTTGAAGTAAGTCCCTTTCGATACTAATTGTAGGAGTGTGAGTTCCGGCAACGGCGATCTTCGATTGCGAACTTGTGTGTCCGCGTATCGCGCCGTTCATCCCCCGTTATATTTCTTGAAACCCTTTTGTCCAGCCCCCAACATTCCCGTCTAAAGCATCCTCACGCGTAACGTAAACGAACTTCCAGAAACCTCCCTCACCCTGAGATCTTCCCTAACCCTCGACAAATCCTCCTTGCGTACTCCCCCGCGAGATTGTAAGGACGGAAGTGCCACGAGTCCCATCCCCTGTAACGACCCCCATTCTGTCCTTTTGTCCAAATTTTGATTGCCACCGCGAGTGGCTGGCGCCCAACGTGTATACGAAACTAGTGTGAAGAGAATATAGAGTGAACCCCCGAAAGGGTCACAAATTTGGCGCCCAACGTGGGGCCTGGAAAAATTTTTTGTTTGGTTCAAAAACTCTCGCGTAGAGAAAATTTTGTATCCCCACCGTTAAAATTCGAAAGATCTCGAAACCGCGACGCGGAAGGTACCCGTTGCCGAGAACCTCCTGTTGTTGTTGTTTTTTTTGGTCGAGTGTCGCCGGTCGAACGCGGCGTGAGTTTGAAATCTGATCCGTTGACGTCCTAAGGACGATAAACAGTGAGTCATCGAAGTACGCCGTTTTCGACCGAACCGTCCTCGTTATTGAAATCAGTGAAACGGTATTGTTATCTGTGTCGAAATCTATTTCTATTGTGTATCCTCCCAAATTCAAAACTCTGCTCGCGACTTGCCGATATCGAGGGCCCGGCCGTGCTTTCGCCGACCGTGAGCACTCTATCGAGCCTCTTCGATTTCAGATTTTCTTTTTTTTTTTGCCCCTTTTTTTCAGCACCGATTATTGAAGACCGAGCCTTGGGTTTTCCAGAAAAACCGACTAATAAAACCGGATATTTTTGTGTTGAACTTCCTTTTTTGCGATTGTACCCCTCTTTTCTTTCAGGATCCTTTACCTTTTTTTGTTATCCCCAGTTTTCTGGTATCGCTGCCGCCGGGAACGCGAAAAAAAAAGTCGCGAAAATGGATTCGGAGGAGGCACGGGTAATAAGAGAGCGCGTTGGTAATTTAGAAGTAGTGGAGCTGATACAGCTCATGGATCACTCGCGGTTGAATATACGGGGAAGGTTACAGGATCTTCAGGACCGGTACGTTCGCGCGGAAATACGGCGGGTACTCGGCCCGAATGCCGCGCCATGGGATGTCGCGCTCGACACAGCCGGGGATCGCCTGCCGTTTACTCTTTTTACGGCATGGGAGACCCCGGCTGTCGATGATTCCCCTCCGCATCCCACCGCCGATCCTACTTCCCGCCAACCGGAGAATCCTGAGCCTGAAACGGCTGATCCACCCGCTTCTGAAACCTCCTACCGATCCCTTCCTGAAATACGCCCCCAACCTTACATTCCCAATCCCGCTACCCTGACCTCAACCACCACCCTAACCACCACGACTGTCACGGTAACTTCTGTTTCCCGTCCCACTCCTGTTAATCCTCCATCGATCGATCCAAATCAGTCCCAGCTTGCCGGGGAACGGCGCGAAAGGGTTACGTTCGCGCCCGACCCGAGCACCGGCGAGCACTCTACCCCCTTACCCACACCCCCCTTAAATCCATTCAACGATCCCCTCACGATACCAGCACCTCAAAATCCACCCCCTAACCCTCCAACCCGTCCTCTAGATACCTCCAACCCGTACCGTACTAGCCTAGGGGCAGCTCCGCCTCCCCTAAGTAGTACCCACCTTCTACCAAGAATCTCTGAAACCCAGTATCCTTTCCTCCCGCCACAACCGATCCCTGCACCAACCCAGGCTCCAAACTCTATGGATTACACTTACCCCGTTCCATACCCCTCCCAACGCCCATACTATCCTCCATTTTTCCCCTCTTTCCCTCAGCTACCCCCGCACTTCGCCGAACCCTCCCTTTCCCGAACCAACCCTTTTCATCCCCTAGGGAATTTTTCCCAACCTTCCTATACTCCTGCCGCAGGCGAGGCTCGCGCTGTGAAATTATTCCGCAAATGGAAGATTTCCTTTTCGGGAGCCCCCGGGGAAGACGGGGAGGAATTCCTCGAAACCTTGGCCGAGGTTGCCACCACCCAGAACCTTACCGAATCCGAACTGATCCGAGCTATTCCCTATGCCTTGACCGGAGAGGCGCGAGCCTGGGCGCGGGGGCAGGCCCATACTTGGGCCAGTTATGGCGAATTCCTGCAAAACTTCCGTCTATGTTACACCCCGAGCAACTACCAAAACCGTCTAAGAATGGACCTAATGACCCGCACCCAAGGGGAGCGGGAACCCCTCTCCACTTACCTCTCCAAACTACAAGTGATATTCCGTCGTCTAGAACCTCCTTTATCCACTCCCGAACAATTAGGAATAGTGATTCGAAATCTCCACCCTCGCTACAAATTAGTAGTCGACTTCCACCCTCCCAATTCCTTTAACGATTTACTCCGCCTGGGAAGGTGGGTAGAAGAGACCCAGCGGAGCAGCGAGGAGTATCGCGGGCCACCGACGGCGGGGAGCCTCACGATCCCGGGAACGGGGTACGTGCCCCCGCCGGGAGGGCCGCGATCGAAACTCGCGGCAGCCGCTGAGTACTCCCGACCTTCCACAGCATCCCAATCCGTCCCGAAAACCCCACGAAATGCACCAGCCTCGAACCGCCCCCAAACCTCAACCTCCAACCGTCCCGTTACACCTCCTCCTCCCCTCACTATTACCGAAATCCCCAGTTTGATGTCCCTTCCCATGGTACCACCCCCGGCTGGATGCCGTGCTCCAACCTCCCTGAATGCGTCAATCCCCAACCGCCCTACCTCCTACTCCCAAGCGACCTCCGGTTCCCGACAACTCCCTCCTCGTCCCGCGGCTACCTCCACCCAATCCTCCCTTCCCGGCCAATGTTGGAACTGCGGTCAAGCGGGGCATTGGTTCGGCGCCTGCCAGCAGCCGAGGAGGAAGTTTTGCTTCCGATGCGGCAAGTTCGACGTCATTGCACCGGAATGCCCGAATTGTTTGTCGGGAAACGCCTGCGGAGGTCGGCGGTAAGGGTCGACGCGACCTCCCCGAATAACCCGATCCAACCCCCCAAATCCCGCGTCCAGAAACCCCCGAAAACTCCTTCAACCGCACCGATTCCAACTCCAAGGAAGTCCCCTTTAGTAGAGTCCCGTACAGAACCCTATCCCGGCGATAATCGCATTTTCCTCCCCTTGCAGCACGGTAAATATATCTTCCAAGCCCTCCTTGATACCGGCGCAACCCATTCCTATGCAGGTCCCAAAGTCGCTCAATTATTCAGACTCCATTTAACCCCTTCCCAAGCCTGCATGATCCTAGCCAACAACATCAAAGAGAGAATCCTCGGAGAGGTCACCGTCGCGATCCAGGTCGATGACGAAATCCACAACCTCCCCCCTCCGCGCAAGCGAGTCATTGGGGTATGAGGTAGTCCTAGGGATGGATTTTATCGCCCGGTTTGGAATTACCATAGACGGAGATCTAAGGACGTGGCGAACTCCGAACGGACCTCTTCACCCCTTCTACCCTGAATCCTCACCCGATTCCTTTCCCATGAACCCCGCTTGCGCCGGACTTTCCGAGCAACCCCCGAGGAAATCTCGGGAATTCAAACCCTTCTTGATCGCCTCATCCCACCCCCATCCTCTACCTTAGGAACCACTCCTCTTGTCACACATTCTATTGATGTTCAAAACCACCCTCCTATTAAACAACGTCCTCGTCGCATGGCTCCCCGCGTCTTAGAAGCCGCACAGAAGGAAGTAGATTCCATGCTCCAGTCCGGTATAATTGAACCCTCCTCTAGTGCCTGGTGTAGTCGTCCCGTCCTAATTCCCAAACCCAACGGCTCCTACCGATTCTGTATAGATTACCGCGACGTCAATAAAGTTACCAAAAAAGATGCCTATCCCCTCCCTAGCATGGATCGTATCCTCGATAGCCTCCGAACTGCCCGTTACATTTCCAAATTAGACCTTAGCCAAGCATACTTCCACGTTCCCCTCGATCCCTCCAGTAAAGAAATCACCGCTTTTGCAGTTCCCGGTAGAGGCCTTTTCCAATTCACCCGCATGCCCTACGGCCTCACCAACGCCCCCGCAACCTTCCAACGCATCATGGACAAATTGATCACTCCCGACTGGGAGCCACACATTTTCGCGTATTTAGATGACGTGGTAATCGCGACCGACACGTACCAGGAGCACTTAGAATGGCTCGCGAAAGTTCTGACCAGATTACGAGAGGCGAACTTAGAAATAAACCGCGAAAAAAGCGAATTTTGTTGTTCCGAGGTCCGATATCTCGGCTTTTTAATAAATAAGGACGGTATGATTGCCGATCCAGAAAAAATAGAACCCATACTTTCCTACCCTCCACCCACTACCCTAAAACAACTCCGACGCTTCCTTGGAATGGTGAAATGGTATTCCCGATTCCTAAAAGATGTTTCCAAAGACCAAACCCCCCTTACCCGCCTCCTACAAAAGGATGTTGCTTGGGAATGGGGTCCCGAGCAAGCATCCGCGTTTGAAACCTTGAAAACAGCCCTCACCAAAACTCCCGTCCTGGCTCGTCCCGATTTTACCCTCCCCTTTTCCCTCCAAACTGACGCTAGCGATACGGCTGTCGGGGCAGTTCTTGTCCAAACCGTAGACGGTGAAGAACACCCGATAGCCTACGCTAGCCGTTCCCTCACTCGCGCGGAGAGAAACTACTCCGTGACGGAAAGGGAGTGTCTGGCCGTCGTGTGGGCAACCCAAAAATTTCGCCCCTACATTGAAGGGTCCGAAATCACGGTGGTAACGGACCACAATAGTCTCCGGTGGCTTCACCACCTAAAGGACCCTACTGGACGATTGGCTCGGTGGGCCTTGACCCTTCAAGGCCAGCCGATGAAAATCGTCCACCGAAGGGGAACCCACAACGTCGTGCCGGACGCTCTCTCCCGAATGTACGGCGACCCAATAGACGGCGTGGCAGCCGTCGGTAACGATCCCGATCCATGGTACTCCAATAAACTCCGTGACGTAAGAGATTTTCCCTCCAAATATCCCGACTGGACAATTGAAGATAACCGATTGTATTACCACCGTCCTAATTCCCTATTAGATCCCATCGTCCCCGACCTTGACGGGTGGAAGTTAGTCCTCCCGCTTTCCTTACGCCAAAAAGCCCTTTCCGACGCCCACGATCCTCCCCAATCCGGTCACCTTGGCATTGATAAGACTTACTACCGTCTGACGCAAGATTTCTATTGGCCGGGAATGTTTCAGGATGTAGTCCAATTTATCAGACGGTGTCTCCAATGCCAACAAAGCAAAGTTTTGCAGCGGCCACCGGCGGGGTTGATGCGGGAGCGCCCGGTGGAGGCGCCCTGGACCGTCGTGGCTGCTGACATTATGGGTCCCTTCCCTCCCAGTAAATCCCAGAATAAATATCTCCTCGTTTTCCAAGACCTTTTCACAAAATATATTGAAGTAAAACCCCTCCATAAAGCTTCCGCCAAACCAATCCTTTCCGCTTTCGAGTCCCTTATCCTCCACCGATGGGGATGTCCCAAATTCCTCCTTACAGATAACGGTACAGAATTTTGTAACAGAGACGTAACGAACAGACTGACAATGTACGGAATCAAACAGACGACAATTCCTCCCTACCATGCCCAAGCAAATCCTGTAGAAAGAGTTAATCGAACTCTCAAAACCATGATCACGACGTTTGTTGGAGAAGACCATCGAAATTGGGACAAACACCTTCCTGAATTTTGTTTTGCCTATAATACCGCCGTACATTCCTCATCCCTCGTTTCTCCCGCGTTCCTCAATTTTGGTCGAAACCCCCGTCCCATCCAAAACCTCCGCCACGGAATTAAATCCGATTCTTTAATAATTCCCCGAAATCCCCAAGAATGGTCCAACCGCATTTCCCGGTTAACCCTTTTATACGACATTGTCCACCGAAATCTAGAGAAAGCCTCCTACCGCCAAGCCTCCTATTATAATCGTGGGCGTCGTGACGAGCGCTACCAAATTGGTGACCTCGTCATGAGACGCCAACGAATCCTTTCCTCCGCTGCTCACAATTTCGCGTCCAAACTCGCCCCTAAATTTTCAGGTCCCTACACCATTTCAAAAATCCTTTCTCCCGTTGTCTACGAATTAAAAGATTCTGATGGAAATATCATTCCTAAAGTCCACATTAAAGACCTTAAACCCTTTAGACCCCCTCCAAATTTCGATGATTCAATTTCCGAAAACCCTTCCTTAAGTCAAGATATTACCAATATTTCTCAGCCAGGACCTTCTTCACAAACCCATGATATTTCCACCCAACAAATACCACAACAAACTCCCACGCAAACGTTCCCTTCCTCACCCATCCCTACTCCACCCCCTCGCCGTGGACGAGGGAGACCCCGAAAAATCAAAGCACCACAAAACACTCCACCGATAATAAACACACCACCCACTCCAGTTCCACTCCCACGCCGAGGGCGAGGGAGACCGAGGAAAACTCCGATACCTCCACACAATACTCAAATCATAAGTCCAACACCCATCCCTACTCCACCCCCTCGCCGTGGACGAGGGAGACCCCGAAAAGTTCAAATACTCCCAAACCCTACACAAAGCATACCCTCCCAACAAGCTCCTACTCCACCCCCTCGTCGAGGACGAGGACGACCCCGAAAACACCCCCTAAATCCTACGATCAACGTGATAAAAACAGACCAATCCTCCATACCTCCCCTCATGTCCTTACCTATCCCACGACCTAGAATTTTCCTAAATATCGACAATAATGAGACAAAAATTTAACGCTCAAATCTCGGAAAACGAAAACAAACGATAATAAAATTCCATTTGCGTAAGCCGTAAGCGACGATACCAGAGACCAAAATTTACACTAACCCCCCACTAAAGCCACCCCCCAGCAAAGAGCCCACCAAAGAAGGATCCCACTAACAAACTTACACCCCAACAGATGTTTGCATCAAGGAGAGGAGGTAAAGGCCGGGGGACAAGGGCCCGAAGGAGGAGGCCGGCGCCGCGGCGACCGCGGCTGTTAAGAGGCCGGCCGCCGGTACAGACCGCCGAAATAGCGGTCCAGACGGACTCGGAGGAGTCCGAATACCTAACCCCTTCCGTATCCCCCGCTCCTTCCCCCACACCATCCACTCCCGAACTACCCTCCTCACCGACACCCCCAACAGCCTCCCAAACCCCCACCATCCGCATTAACCTAATCCAAGAGGTAGTACGGAGAATCCAGCCCCAAAGATCCAGTACCCCAACTCCCACAACCGAAAACCAAACCACCACTCCCCCGCACCCCACCTATTCCGTCGACCCTCACTTGGCCACACTGCGGGCGGCAGCAGCCCGCATGAAGACCGAGGAAGGCCGCGACTCCTCCCCAATCCGCACCACACCACCCCAGGCCCCATCCCTAAAATTCCTCCGACGAACCCTATCCCGCTACCCACCCCCAGAACCCCTATTCCCGGACTATCCCTCCTCCTCACGTCCCCAAACCCCCGAGATCCCACCCCTCATGTCCCTCAAAATTCCCCCGCCACCTCTAATGTCCCTTAAAATTCATAAACCCAGCAACCTCCCCTAAACTACCCTTTTCTTTTCCTTACTCTCGTTTTCCGCTATTCCTCCTCTGTTTCGCACTATCTCTTTCTCTTTCTTTTTTTTTATCCCTTCTCTTCTTTTCCACTATTCCTTCTCTTCTCACATTCTTTCCTTTGCTTCTGGTTCTCTCTTTTGCTCTTCTCCTTTAACTGTCCCTTTACCCTTCCGGTCCTTATCCCTCTATACACCCTCCTATCCCCCAAATGAGCCCCTAAAAATACTTCCCACCAATCCACCCAGTCCCACCTTACCTGACATAGACTCATTTTTTTATTATTATTTTGGACGACCGCCCAGCACTAAGACGAACGGACGGACGAACGAGACAACGACGAAACCCTTCCAAACATCCTACCAAAAATCAGGCATACCTGCCACTCTCCCTTAATTCGCATAAAAATTTCGGCACAACGAGTAGTCGAAACCCAAGGCAGGTAAAATTAAGTAATAATTTCTCCACCCAGCGTCTAGATTCTCCCCCCTTTTTTTTCTTTATGATTTCGGCCGGATACTAACCCGTTTCTATTACAGGTCCATCATTTTAAAATGCTATGATCCGACACAACAACAGGAGGGTCGCTCATGTCCGCGACCCCCCCTGAATGAGAGCGCAGCATGGAAGGATGAGTGTCCGCGAGAACCCACCGATCTTGGATCTCTCTTCTCTCAAAATTATTGTTCACCTAAGTCCTTATCCCTACCCGTTGTATCTCCCGTTTCCGGTCAAGGCGGGGGGGTGTTGTAACGTGGTGACACCTGTGCCCCCCCCGTTACATTCGCTGCGCTTTTCCCACCTCAAATCCCACCTAGAAATGACCCTTAACCCTTCTAACACCTCACCCCTTTTTCCCCGCCCGCCGGTGTCGGGCCGATGGAGGCGACGGACAAGAGACAACAGAGATCACCCGCAAAAAGGAGCCACGAGGCCGGCGACAGACCTCCCACCCTCCAGGAGAGGAAAAGCAACGCGGGACGGCGGAAAAAAGAGACGAAGCGGCCCAGCAGCTGATACAAACGTCCACCTGGAGCCATCTGTCGCCGAGCCCGAAGACCTCAGTCCACCCGCCACGGCCGGAGATCCGCCAGCCCCATCGAACCCGAACACCGGCAGATCGATAATCGATAACCAATCTATTCCGTTGCCAGAAAAGGCCCCCTTCCTATTCCCCATCCCCTCCCCAAAAATCATCCCGCAACGGACCCGTCGTCGCGGCAGCGACGACGAGCCATTATTGAGCCTTAGGCTATCTAATTAACCATATATAGAGATTTTGAGAGCGTTATAGAGTGAGAGTATAGAGATTTTCGAGAGCAATTATAGAGACGATTCGGAGTGTACGAGTGTGTGGAGTTTGAAGTAAGTCCCTTTCGATACTAATTGTAGGAGTGTGAGTTCCGGCAACGGCGATCTTCGATTGCGAACTTGTGTGTCCGCGTATCGCGCCGTTCATCCCCCGTTATATTTCTTGAAACCCTTTTGTCCAGCCCCCAACATTCCCGTCTAAAGCATCCTCACGCGTAACGTAAACGAACTTCCAGAAACCTCCCTCACCCTGAGATCTTCCCTAACCCTCGACAAATCCTCCTTGCGTACTCCCCCGCGAGATTGTAAGGACGGAAGTGCCACGAGTCCCATCCCCTGTAACGACCCCCCATTCTGTCCTTTTGTCCAAATTTTGATTGCCACCGCGAGTGGCTGGCGCCCAACGTGTATACGAAACTAGTGTGAAGAGAATATAGAGTGAACCCCCGAAAGGGTCACAATGTATATTACCTATCTAATGCAGATACAGTAATAATGATATTGTTATTTAATGTATATTACATATCTAATTCAGATATGCTACTAATGATATTGTTACTAAATGTATATTACACACCTAATGCATATATAGTAATAATGATATTGTTATACAATGTATATTACATACCTAACGCTGATATAGTAATAATGATATTGTTATACAATGTGTATTACATATCTAATGCTGATATAGTAATAATGATATTGTTATACAATGTATATTACATATCTAATGCTGATACAGTAATAATGATATTGTTATTAAATGTATATTACATATCTAACGCGGATATAGTAGGAATGATATTGTTACTAAATGTCCATAGATCTGTAGGAAGGTATCAGTATATTACATTATATCTAATGAAGATATAGTAGTAATAATGACATTGTTATTAACTGTATATTACATATCTAATGCTGATATAGTAATAATGATATTGTTATTAAATGTATATTACATATCTAACGCAGATATAGTAGGAATGATATTGTTACTAAATGTCCATAGACCTGTAGGAAGGTATCAGTATATTACGTTATATCTAATGAAGATGTAGTAGTAATAATGATATTGTTATTAAATGTATATTACATAGCTAATGCAGATATAGTAATAATAACATTATTACTAAATGTACATTGATCAGTAGGAAGATATCAATATATTACATATCTAATGCAGATATAGTAATAATGATATTGTTATTAAATGTATATCACATATCTAATGCAGATACAGTAATAATGATATTGTTATTAAATGTATACTACATATCTAATGCAGATATAGTAATATTGATATTGTTATTTAATGTATATTACATATCTAATTCTTATATGGTACTAATGATATTGTTATTAAATGTATATTACATATCTAACGCAGATATAGTAGGAAGGATATTGTTACTAAATGTCCATAGACCTGTAGTAAGGTATCAGTATATTACGTTATATCTAATGAAGATATAGTAGTAATAATGATATTGTTATTAAGTGTATATTACACAGCTAATGCAGATATAGTAATAACATCATTATTACTAAATGTACATTGATCCGTCGCAAGATATCAATATATTACATATCTAATGCAGATATAGTAATAATGATATTGTTATTAAATGTATATCACATATCTAATGCAGATATAGTAATAATGATATTGTAGTTAAATGTATATTACATATCTAATGCTGATATAGTAATAATGATATTATTATTAAATGTATATTACATATCTAACGCAGATACAGTAGTAATGATATTGTTGCACAATGTCCATAGATCTGTAGAAGGTATAAGTATGTTGCATTATATCTAATGAAGATATAGTAGTAATAATGATATTGTTATTAAATGTATATTACATATCCAATGCAAATATAGCAATAATGATATTGTTATTAAATGTATATCACATATCTAATGCAGATACAGTAATAATGATATTGTTATTTAATGTATATTACATATCTAATTCTTATATGATACTAATGATATTGTTATTAAATGTATATTACACACCTAATGCACATATAGTAATAATGATATTGTTATACAATGTATATTACATATCTAATGCTGATATAGTAATAATGATATTGTTATTAAATGTATATCACATATCTAATGCAGATATAGTAATAATGATATTGTAGTTAAATGTATATTACATATCTAATGCTGATATAGTAATAATGATATTGGTATTAAAGGTATATTACATATCTAACGCAGATACAGTAGTAATGATATTGTTGCAAAATGTCCATAGATCTGTAGAAGGTATAAGTATATTACATTATATCTAATGAAGATATAGTAGTAATAATGATATTGTTATTAAGTGTATATTACATATCTACTGCGGATATAGTAATAATTGTATTGTTATTAAATGTACATTGATCTGTACGAAGCAATCAGTATATTATATTATTTCTAAGGTAGATATAGTAATAATGATTTTGTTATTAAATGTATATTACATATCTAATGCAGATACAGTAATAATGATATTGTTATTTAATGTATATTACATATCTAATTCAGATATGGTACTTTTTTTTTTTTAAAGGAGGAGGGGAAATCCATTTCCGCACACCCGGAGGGCTACCAAATGGTACGACCACACCCGAGTAGTGTGGGGCTCCCCCGGAGGGAAGTACTTTCTTCCGGGTATACCCACTAAAACCCCTCCTCCATACCCACAGTTAACCCCCGGAGCCGGAACCGCGTTAGCATTACTTCGGGTTCCGGAGCTGTGCTATTTACGCCTTAGCGGCGCGTCTCGGGTCGCGAGTGGAGTGCCTCAAGGCAGCCCTCTTCACGCTTGCGGCGCAGTATGTACTCGACATACCGCGCCACATCGTCCCACAGTTCCTGGCTTTTGAGCATCACCCCGACGATGTTCTCCGGGGTGATGCTGTCGACGATGGCGCGCTCCACACCTCTCCTTTCGTCCGCAAAATTAGCGCAGACGAAGAAGGTGTGGAGCGCATCGTCCTCCTCGTCGCCACAAAGCAAGCAGCGAGGCGACCCTACCTTCCGCATCCTGAACAGGTACTTACGGAAGTACCCGTGTCCTGTCAGGAATTGCGTCAGGTAAAAGGTCACCTCGCCATGGCGACGCGAC
>NW_025791046.1:0-56552 GCF_907164935.1 Osmia bicornis bicornis
TTTATTATTCAAAGCCGGACAGTAAGGTGAATTTATTGTGAAGAAAGGAAAAGCAAATGCACCGGGTAAAAGGTCAGTAACAGATAGAAGCAATAAACCGAATTGAGACTTTGGTTGTCTCCCCTGAATCACATGAAACAACGCATGAGAAGGAATCCAGAAATACCAAGAAAGAAACGCATTGTACCGGCATTTCAGATAAATAATGATCAGACTACAATCTAGTAACTGAAAGGGATAAGTACTATGCACCAAGTTAATAGCACTCCCTCGATTATGTCCTGTCTAAGAGGACAAAGGGTTTAGGGATGTAGAAGTATGAGATTCCATATTATTTTATAGGAAATAATTAATGCAAATTATGCCACATTTCTAGTGAGTCAGGCTCAATTGTTAAAATTAATACAACCATCAGTGAAGAGAACAATTGAATAACCAACGAAACAGGTAACCAACTAAATCACAACCACCACCCGCTCAGGCATTGCCTAATACACCTGATACAATCATGACTCCAAACGACCCACTCACCGCAGGAACCGCTTCTATATCAGAAACACTTCGGTAGTTACTATAATGTAAAAGAATAATGCAAGTGGGAGTATTAGGGTATCAAAATTCAATTGGAGTAAAAGAGTGGCCCGAAGATACCCAATTATACAAACAAAATAATTAATTAACTTTATTTATAGGTCGAGTTACGTTATCGTCGAGAAGCAGTTATAAGGATGGAATAAAAATAGGGAACACAGCCTAATGAACTCCACCAAGATAAGCGAGGACTCATAGGACAGGAGGAAGTGCTAGTAAATTGTAGAATGTAGAATTATATATACTATCATTATAGTGAAACAAAATAAATATATAATGAATCGAATCCTATATAGTATACATATCATAGTGCTCCCAATTAAAGTCTACAAATTACGAAAGTAAGATTTAACTAGATTTAAGTTACACCAAATCATAGATTAACTAACATTAGTGAACAGTAAATGTTCATTGAGGTCACGAACTCATGGCTCATCCTCCATTTAATGACTAATGAAATCAGTAGCACATAAATACCCTAAACGAATAAAGAGTAAGAACGTTAAGTTAGTCAATAATAATGAGAATTTAATTAGTTCCAATTAAGAATAACAAAATTGGAGTAAAGCATTCGCATACAGTTGCACCCAACCTCCACCCTCACCACGCCCCCACCTCCCACCATCCTCCCGAGGCCCGCGCACCAGCCAGTCAACCAAGGAGAGGGAAAGCTGCAACTCACATGAGCACCGCCAGTCTCATAATACGCATCTCGTCTAACCAGTGAAAAAGATATCAACAAATCCGCAGCACAGCCAGAGTCATTAGAGTAAGTAGGCAAGCCAGAATTCCTTATCATAAATAACCTTAATAAAATACAATTAGCCACGTTTTCGTGACAAATATAGGCAGATATATCACCTCTAGATTTATAAGTATAAACCTTAATCAATCAGATTTAATAAGCCGAATCAGAGTAATGAAAACCGGGAAAAACCCCTATTTAAATAACAAAATATATATATATACCCATGTTACCAGGGACAATAACTCATCAAAAGAGTAGAAGTCATAAAAAGGCAAGGAGAAAAGACAGATATAACAAGAGGAACAAAATTAATTCAATATAAAAGGTGAGTCAGTGAATCTAAATATAAGTGGGATCTTAACACAATAGTAAAGAACGTGAACCTTAAATTAACAAATCATATGGTTATGACTGGGGAGCGCATGTATGACTACAAACCAATACTACCCTTCGATTTACAGAACAGCAATGTCCGCTTTCACGGTTCTACAAATAAACCTGAATCATTGCCGAGCCGCTCAGGACATATTATGGCAGGTAGTGCATGATTACAATGTCGACATCGCCGTGATCAGTGAGCCGTATCTCCCAAGACCAGAGTGGCACACAGATCCAAGCGGATCCCTGAGCGTATGGTACGTGGAGAGAGCCCCCAGAACCACCGAGTTGGGTATAGTACGTAAGAGACACACCTCAGACGGTTGCATTGGCCTAGAAACTAGAGATTTTATAATATTAGGTTGTTATTTTTCCCCCTTCATTGACGATGGAAACGTACGAAGGCCAATTAGATGGTTTAACAGCCGCGATCGCGTCGTCCTCAAAGCCCAAAATAATATGTGGAGATTTTAACGCCCGTTCAGTCCAATGGGGCTCAGACCGCACCGATGCACGAGGACTCAAATTGCTTCGCCTATGTGAGCAAACAAGCCTTATACCCGTGAATAGCACAGGAGGCCCCACTTTTGTCCGAAACAATCAACAGTCACGAATAGACGCGATGGCCTGCAGTCATTCATTAAAATCACGCCTACAAAAATCATTCGTGTCCCAAAAATACACCGGTTCAGATCATAATTACCTAATACATCGCTTTGCCTCAACAAGCACCTTTGAATCGTCGTCAATGAATTCCGCGTGGAGTATACACTACGGCCCTTCCGACCCCGAAGCGTGGATTACGATCTTAAGGAGAATCTTTCTCTCCCAGAAGACACTGAGTCATGGATCCGAGACCGAACCATTTTTAGTTTTGAAGATACCGCTAGTATAGATAGCGCGATTGCAAGGATAGAGTCGTGGTACGAGTCGACCCGAAAATTAAAACCGAGTAGTTCCCTCAAAAAACGGAGATACGTGGCCTGGTGGACCAAAGAAATATCAGAACTGAGATTAAATGCATCGCGATCTCGTGCAAAATGGCGGCGCGCAACCTTGAGTATTTCGAAAAACAAGCGTACTTTGATAAGTCCCCAACACCCGTTACATCAACGCATGATGTCAGATCGCCGCGCACTAATCAAGGCAATCCGACAAAGCAAAGATGCCTCGTGGAACAAGATGATAGACAAAGTACCTAGCGATCCCTGGGGAGAGCCCTATAAGGGGGTAATGAACCGCTTAAAGGGAAAAACCCCCCCGCTAAGTTTAAACGAGACCGAATTTAGAACGGCAGTATCACAGTTATTTGTAACCCAACCCTTAACAACAAATAACCTTGAGTCCCCCCCAACTTCAGTTGTGTCGAGCCGCCCCGCAGGACAAATCTGCCTAGTGCCACCGACCAATACCACTCAAAACCAGTCACCCAGTCCACAGCCAGGTCCCAGTCGCGCCCTTCAGAGTAGACCGCAAAACATCGATTTTAATTCAAACGCCCCCCCCTTCCGGGAATCAAACACGAGAAATCTCAGGCACAAACCAAGCCTCACCCTCCGCGCAACAAGCTCCCATAGAACCGGATCCAAATACACCCTTCCCCTTTACCGCACGGGACGCCGCAGAGGCCCTAGCAAAAGTATCCCGAGGAAAAGCACCCGGGCGAGACGGGATAACCGGAGAGGCACTACGCCCCTTATCAAAATTAGCCCCCGAATGGGTCAAAGACCTGTTTAATGCATGCTATCGATTAGGATATTTCCCTAATTCCTGGAAAATTGGTCGTTTAGTTCTGATACCGAAGCCCGGAAAACAATTCAATTCCTATTCCGACTTACGTCCTATCTGTGTATTATCAAACCTAGGAAAAGGTTTTGAATATGCCTTACGTGAACTTATGGAAAAAGCCGTAGAAAATTCCGGCGATTTATCCTCGCGACAGTTCGGTTTTCGCAAAAAACGTTCCACAATGCAAGCTATGAAAGTAGTAATTTCCGAATGGAATCGGGCAAGATATTCTGCAAACCACTGCCTACTAATAGGTCTAGATGTAAAGAATGCATTCAATACTGTAAAATGGAAAATCATAATAGAGGCAGCAAAACGACGAGACTTCCCACCCCACTTATTAGTCATGTTGGAAAATTACTTAAGCACCAGGTTAGTAGGTACCACCCTACCCGACGGCTCGTGGATAGAGCAAGAAGTATTTGCAGGAGTTCCACAGGGATCAGTATTAGGGCCATTCCTGTGGAATTTAGCCTATGATTCCATATTAGAGGTTATATTGCCGCGCAATGTAACCACTATAGCCTTCGCGGATGATCTCGCGATAATAATCATATCCACTCTGTATAGAATACGTGAAATAGCTGAGGAGACGCTCAGACGATTAGGTTCCTGGTACAAACAGAACGGCTTAGTCCTAGCAGCCCACAAAACAGAAGCCATTTTATTAACAGGTCGCAGAATCCCCGCCGGTTTAACCCTGAAACACGAGTCCTCAGTGATACAAACCGCTTCCTCCATGCGATATCTTGGCGTAATATTCAATACTAATAGAACTTTCAGAAGTCACATATTAAAGGTGACTGAAAAAGCTACACGAGTAGCTCATCATTTATCATGGCTTCTTCCCAACGTGCGCGGAGGAGGTTATGGTCCCAGGCTATTATATTATCGAGTCATGGAATCGATAGTACTATATGCTGCCCCAGTATGGCACGAGGCTATTAGATATAAAAATATGGTAACCCTAATGTTACCCACCCAGAGGCTAGGCTTAATGCGCGTTGCCCGCTCCTATCAGACCGTATCACACGATGCCTTGACGGTTTTGACCGGCTGCCCGCCCTGGCATCTAGTAGTACATGCCCGTCACAGATTATACGGTTTTGAAGCCGAAACGGAAGACGAGTACAGCGAGTATATGAGAGAAGTAAGAAAAGAAATGTATGCGTTATGGCAACAACATTGGAATACCGCCCGGCACGGTGCTTGGACTCGCCGATTAATTCCTAATATAGAAGAGTGGATAAAAAGACAAGGACCCTTATACTTAAATTTTTACCTAACCCAGGTATTAACCAATCATGGATGTTTCTCATCCTTCCTATATTGGATAAAACGAAGCAGTACCCCCTACTGCTGGTTCTGCCATCCCCCTATAATTGACGACGCCGAACATACCGTATTCCACTGCGAACGATGGGCGACCGAACGAGTCCGTGTAACCCTGGAAATAGGGGTGTTATACCCCGAAACCTTGATAGATTGCATCCTAGACGAAAACAGGAGAACCACATTACTTAAATACATAACCGAAATATTAAGGAAGAAAGAAAGTATAGGGCGCGCACGAGAGCGTGGTAACCTAGTACCACCCCGGCGTCGAGTCCGCCGTAGACGAAGATGAGTTAATTGAATTAATTAAATGCGCAGAGGCCAATTGCAATCAGTCCTAAGCAACTAGTAACATTTATTGAGATAATTAGTAAGTAGGATAAGGAAAAAAACGGGAACCGTAAGAGCCAATGATAGTAGGTTGATCCCTTCTAAATTATAATCCCAAGCTAGCGACAGAAGAAAAGAAATAAAGAAAGTAGGAAAGAGGCGAAAGTATAAGTTGTAATTTTAACTGAAGCGTTAGTAATCAAACGACACTTCCTAAAGGGGGAGTAGGAATATAAACTAAGGTGCGGCAGTAAAAGAATTATTTATTAAATAAACGTATTATATATCCCAAACAAATTTAATGATTAATTTATTCGATCCAATCACTATCCCGATCCATACAAAGCAAAATCCATACTAACCTCGTCGCAAATATCCAGTCAAGGAAGGAAGGTATTTCTAAGAAGGGGATCAAATGGAAGGAAGGTAGGTAACAATTGTAGTAGTATTACTTTGGCGAATAATAAGCAGAAGTTCGAAGAAAATAAAGAGACGTATGTAACTGAGACATAAAGCAACCTATAAAAGTAAGGTATATTGTTACCATAACTAGTTTATTATTAATCAGACAGACAAGGAGATTCTCCAGGCATCGCAGGAACTAAAGGGCAGGTAAGTAGAAATTAACTAAACCAGGAAGCCTCAAAGTGTAAACTAAAGCTGGGGGTAAAAGAATATACCAAAAGGTCAATCTGAACAATAGAACAAAACGCAAGAGAAAAGACAGTGGTGCTCATTCCCCTTCTACATTGCAACGTGTGAGGCCAGGCTAAGGACAGGATGAAATAACCTTAAGAGGTTAGCGGATAGGGGTAAGTAGAACACTACATATAACAACCATAGAAAAGGTAATGAATATTTAAGTGACAGCAGAACTAATGTCCGTGTATTCATTTGAGAACCTTTAAAGTAAGATGTAAGTGAAAAGGAAGTTGGAGAGGTAAGCGTAGGTAGCTTGACAGGTAGAAAAGATGACCCTCCAACTAAGCACATCAAGTCTAGGGAGTAATACAGCCATGCAGGAATTTGCATGTATTCATGAAATATAGCATGAAGGACAAAGAATGTAAGGAGTAAAAGGAACGAAAATATAAGTGGAGTAAGTGGAGTAAGTGGAGGGGATTAGGCGCAAAGGTTATTAAAGGGTGAGGTAAATAGATCACAAGGTCACCAGAATTAATCAGAATAAGGTAGTCTTGTATTAATAAATAAATGGTGTACCATAAAATAATCAAACAGGTTTAACAAAATATGAATTATTTATTAGCCAAATACACAATACACTAGGATATTAAAGTGATATCAATGAGAAATTAATCAAAATAAATTGCGCATAAACATAATATAAACACGAATAAAAGTACAACATTATAAATAAAGTATAGTTAGAATGTATTACTTTATGTAAGTAATATGTAGGATGAAAGATACCAGTAATAATTAAAGCAAAGTACCATCGCCTAAAATAATATATGAATGGAAAACCTAACGATGGGCAAACAATAAATAAAATAACCGAATAAAAATAAAACAAAAAATAAAAAATATAATAATAAAATAATAAAATAATGAATAACAGTAGGAATGAAGTAGTACCGTAATGGTAACAATTCAACTAAATACAATAAAGTAAAGGAATACAAATGAATATAAAACCATTATATGCGGATAAGAGGCTGCATGATCCTATCAATCCCGAAGAAGAAAATAGCGAAAACCAGTGATATTGTCAGTGAAATTAACAATTATTGGAAGTCCGACGGCCCGGTTTCACGGTGCGTCGGCGTCCCCGGAGCTCGACCAGTGAACCGGTTCCTCTCCCAATCCTGGTATTGTAGCGAGTAGAGACAGCAGTAACTGTGGAAATTGATGAAATTTTATCATCATCAACTCCGTCATTAGTGTCACTATCATCCTCAAAATCCTGTCCCACCGGACTATGACTAATCCTAATACGCGCCAAACTCCATCCCACCCGCAGACCACTCAACGCCAGTACCCGCTTCGATAAAACCTCTTCACATTCGAATTTAATACGAAGCCTCCCATCGCGGTCCAACCCTGAACTAACCAGTCGAATGACCGGGTTGTCACCTTTACCAATTCCCACCATACGTTTAACGACCCCTAAGACTTCCTCGACTCCGATCGTAGGATCGACTTCGAATATCTCCATTGCCACGAACCTGTATTTAAATGAAGCGGTCCAACTTCGACCAAGTCTCGTCTCAATTCTTTTAATAAATTCAACTGCCACACGCCTTTTCCCTGCCGCGAAAGTGAAGAGAACCGATCCATCAGAAGCACGCCGAATTCCCAAAACACTGTTTTCCCCAAAACAAGGACCAACAGAGCGTTTTATTTCCCGAACTGTGTCAACAAATCCGTGTCCCTTCTCGCCACACTTGACTCTAACCACAGTTCTACTTTCATCTGAAGCAGCAGATTGCGCTTCATCAAGAGAGGAGTTATTATGAGGGTTAGGCGAATTACTAACTTGAGGGTTACCAGTCTGAGCAGGTCCTGTTAAATTAGTGGAAGCATTCCCATCCCCAATCCCAGGCTCAAGGCTAGCACGTAGCTGATGCCTTTCCCCACTACTCAACAGGTCAGGATTTTTATTAACCCTAAGCATTCTGTCATCGTCAAAAACCCTCCTGTGAACCCTTTCGTCCCCATCCCCACTACCGCCACCATAACCCCCATCAAAAGCGCCACCACCCTTCGCACCTTTACCGACATTGCAACTAGCAATTTCATTCCCATTACCACCCTCACTGTTACCCTTTCCCTTGTTAATGTTAATATCTATATTGTTCGCTTTGGATTCACTAATCGCGCTCCCCCCTCCCCCGCAAACAAGATTATGTCCCACATCGTAATTACCTACCACAGACGACGCAGCAATGCCCGCAACACCTGCATCAATTAGTGTACGTTTCTCGGTGGCAGAGGTCACCCCCGCCAAAGAAATAGCAGTAGCAATTTCCCGGGGGCAACCGTTCCCAACGCCAGAGGGCGTCGTACCTCGTACTGGTGATGAATTAAACTCCTCGTCAAAATTATCATCGAGGATAATGACGGATGAAGTTGGACTGCAAGTCCTTTTATGGTGGGCATTTTGATGATCTGATGATATCCTTGCGCCCCCAGATGTGCCAGCCTTGGGTTTAATGACAGCAGATACTGATGCCATTGACGTTTGCGCCATCACCAGAGGAAGTGGTTTGGACGAAGCCAGCAATGGAGCCGGCAACGAAGTCATTACGACCGAGCATTCCGGAAGAGTCTTAAGTCTCATTACCGTGGAACGAGATAATCCTAATTCCCGAGGTCCATCCCCATTGGATTCAACCGGTTTGACCCATCGTTTAGCAACCGGAAGGTTCCCAACCGCAACATTAGCAGAAGTTTTAGAGCGTGGAGAACGTATCACCTCACATCTTCTGATAAGAGGGCCAAACACCTTTCCGCTACCGACTCCAGATTCAGCCGAGGAACAAGACGAGCCGGCAGAAGCGGAAGCAGAAGAAGTCGGAACAAGCGCAGATGAGCGAGCAGAGGAAGGGGCAGCAGAGGTACTCGGAGCAGGAGCACCACGATGCTCCCCCCCCCCCCCCCCCCCCACCACCCCCCACCCACACCGGCTCCAGCAGATACCCCCGAATTGGGTTTTTGACCTTGCTAGGTCCCTTAAGAGAATGTTTTCCGATGCCTCCGCTAGTGCCCTGCATAGCTGCTGCATCACGCCTCAAAGAAAGAGGTGAACGAGTGACTGGAGAACCGTGCACCAGTCCAATGTCCAAGTCACTCCCACTTCCGGACTCAGACCACTGAATATCAAACACCTCATCGGGTGTTTGATATTCACCCCTCAACAAGATTCACTTTCCCAGCTTTATCCTCCCTCGAACCTGCCATTTAGACAATATATCGAATCCAAGATTCGCACACCAAAATTAATTAAATAATTAATTAATCAATAAAGTCGAAACCACGACAGAATTTCTGAAAATCTGATCGACTATCTCATTGCCCCGAAGTAACAACAGTAGTAGCAAAATTAAAACCACACAAAATAAGTGCCCCGAGACAGCGACACTATAGTGCAATATTCCACGTTCCTCAATGATTATCACAACCGTGAACACAGCCCAAAATGTAACCTGTACGTAATATATATGCCTATGTTTGACTATCAATGTGCCGTATCAATATAATCGTTAAGTGGCGGAATCAGCCAAGAGACTGAAGGAATGACTATAGTTAAAGTGAGAATAATCAAATCGAAAAATCAAGAGCGAGCAGTTTGTAACGAACACAACGCACTAGGGCACTGCGTACGCTGTCGAAATATCCAATGGAGTTCACCAATTAATTAAATCCCATTAGAAACCCTATGAACCATTGACCTATAAAGCCCCGAAGCACAAGCCACAATTATAAAGAGTGATTGCAGAATGCTCACTATCCTCGCCTATTATTCACGTCAGTACCTCGACACGGAAACTTCTGGTCTATCAATTTCTCATGAGACCATGAATACGCTGATCAAAACAGCTCCTCCCACCGGCAGCGATAGGCAACTCACGAGCATGCGCACCTCACCCCCCACTCCCCGCCCATCCCGATTTCCCCGTGAAGAGCATATAAGCTCAACAGAGGACGCTGTCACCTCCCACTCCCTCAGTTCAGACCGCGGATTATAAATAGTCTGTAATCCGTACCTAATAATTAGAGTCACTTTAATCAAATATACCAGCAGGCATCAGTGAACTAAGACTCCTGAAAAACTAATAAAACTAAAGAATAGTGAGCATATGTTGGATTATTTCTCAACAAGCTCCAATCAATAAGGCAGAGGTAAATAGAGTACAAAAGGTGATTGATCTAGACAAGACGAAATATCTTGTCCAGGTGATAATCTAGATAAGCTAAATAATTAGATAATTATTAGAGTAACTATTATGAACTAATAAATAAAGATTTAAGTTTTAAATTTAAATATCTAAGGTTTCTGAAATAGATAATGAACCTAAAAAGCGGGAACGATGCCCAATAAATTCGTCGAAGGTATCGGCAACCATTAACCACCACAGGTACCCAATATACCCACAATGGACTGTAGGCCAGCCGAACCAGCCCCCACAATTTGTAAAGGAGCATGACGCAAAATTCAAAAATGGAGTTAATCAGAAACAACTAGAAAATGTCAGCAAAATCATAAATCATAAATCATAAATCATAAATAATAAATAGTAAGTAAGGAAAGAATAATGAAATAAGAAAGAAGTAAATCAATCACGAAATCAAAACAATATGAATAAACTGAGCAGTTACAGACGAATATATACGATCATTGAGAAAGCAGGCACCATAACACCTTTAACATTAGAGCAAAGCCTAATATATGAGCAGCAAACTGTAATAAAATAAGAGTATACCACCAGAAATAAGACACTAAGGGTAAATACTATACCATATATGCGGTTAAGTTTTGTTTCTAAATTCGCAATCTCCTACTTATTCAGATTTCTAGGAACCCGTAGTGAAATATGCCATTGAGGTCAAGGTACAAAGAGAGCACACCAAGTAGGACCTGGCGAACATTATCTAGCCACCTAGTGATATGGAATAGTCTATAATCATTAAGAAAAGTAGGGAAAGGTTAAGGCATCTTAATAGAAGCGAGGTGCAACCCAATAGACAAAACGAATAGAAATAGCCTATAGCGACCATAAATCGGCCATCAGATGCCAGCTTAGTGAACGAAAATCAGAAGCGACAATGATCAGCCCATCATCATCGCACCCTGTAGCAGATAAATTGAGGCAGTGAAGATTAGAAGGAAGAACTGAATAGGATTATAGTAATAACGCAAAACTAAGGGGGGATAAGTTATAATAAGTCATACAGTATTCGTTGTATCAAGCAAGATCAGCAATAGATCGCCGTGCTTCACTCAGACCCACGTCCGAAATTATCTCAAAGATTAAATCAGTCAAGGCCCGGACTCGATCAAAACATTATTAAGGTATAATGAAGTTATTAAAATTGGAAATTGGAAAGGCTAAATAAATGCATTAATCTACCCGATTAATGTAAATATAAATATAAATATACTAAGTGAACACATAAGCTATCGTCACTCGTATTTAAGAAAAACCCTAGTTTAATAAACAACGGTAGCTGAAAATTACGATGCAGCAGCATCGTATAAATCTTGTTGAACAAAAGTGTAAATCGCCTAAGATCTCACACCTAAAGAGTGTAACACCAATCTGCATGGAAGCCAATCAGGCTAATAAGATCACCAAAGAGCCAAATACCACAGTTTCTAAATAGTCAATCAAACAGGACAGTGAGAGTGAAACAAAAGACAACTAAAGGTAAGGGCCCCAGAGCCACAGCACCATGATCGCCCCAAGGTATATAACACATCTCCCACAAGACCAGGCGCAGCCTCAATGCAGGAGTCCCTGCCAAGCGCAAAGAACATTCCCCAAACGCCTTTAATGCAGTACAGAATATAGAAAAGTAGGCTAGACATAACCATTTCAATTAAGATCAGCCGAGCATGGTTACCAAAACCACTGTACAAGGCCATATGTTAATGTACAGAGCAAAATCAGAGAGGATAACATAGCCGGAGAAACTGAAGTATAGGGCAGAATTTAAATAATTTAAAACATTGTTAAGTCATAAATTAAATCGAGCCAGATTAAGGTCAAAGCAGACAGACCAGACCGCACCAATGGTAAGGCAACGAAATCAATAATTTGGAATGAATCAATCAACTCAAATTACTTTGATTTTCAATTCAAGTTTTACTGCGTAAGATCAGAAAGGCCTTAGCAAACCAAATCCAAAGGGACCAACAGATAGGATCAATAAATGAATGACATCAAAAGAAGAGCATGCTCAACCACTAAAAATAGACTATGATAACATAATAGGTAGAATACTATGCCTCAGGAACACCGAATGCCCGACTCGCCTATAGAGCCACCCAATAAACAAAAGAGCAGGTAGAACCACACCGGAGGACAGGAATGCTGAGGATCGAAGTGTAAACGAAAGCAGACAAGTGCCAGAATTATGTTCGGAGCTGAAAGTTGCCTTACAAGGTCACATACCCCAAGTCCAAGTTCATAAACTGCGTGTGTACACGTTCAAAAGTCATAATAGTTAAGATAATCTACCACCAAGCTCCTCAGATAAAAGGCCACAGGTGACTCCAAAGTATACCACCCTTAGGCTACTACGAACACGTGACAGGTATATTATAAACATTAGGACCCAAGGAAAATAATTAAATGTCATAAACGAAATATCAAAGGATGCTGGGTCCCCGACGGATGCCCGAATCATAGCACGAGAGAGAATAAAATTCCGAAATAATCCCGAAGTAGAAATAATACACTAATTAAAATGAAATAATACCCCAGGAACTTATGTAGATGATGAATTACACTAAGTCCGCCCATTCGTCCACAAATCAATCAACAGTAAGCTGCTAAGTGTACGTAATACAACGTTCCAGTCAGCAGCCCATCACTCAGCACATGAATGAGCACCCACCCCGATAACCTAATAAATCATGATAAAACAGAATCACCTCCCACCCCTCAATGACGGCAACAGGCACAGAGAATTACCAAGCCAATTAACTAATATGCATAAATCAAGTATATATATATAGAATACAATAATGGTAGATAAGTCAATGAGTAAGTAAACAATAGAATAACGCCTGCAAACACCACAGAGATGCAAGTACCCTCAGTAGCCGCATTGCAGTAAAGGTTCAAACAGTACAGGCAATTATCAAGCATAACGAGACGCATGTCCCCTTCATGTGAAAGCATCTAATGGGTAGGTTATTGTCAGCGAAGCGTACTGAAAATTATACAATTTTCGATTATACATTATAAATTCAATTATAAATTCAATTAAAATTATAATTGCGAAAGTGAGGCACCAACTTCAGACTGACTATACAATTGCATTAAATAAGGATTGAGAAGGATTGAGAATACATTAGTTGAAGATTATATAAGCAGCCACCCTGGGATGGGGACCACCCACCATCTGGACCCGAGGGCCAGCCTCACGCAAGGAGTTTACAGAAAGGAACCCGTGACCCAAACAGGCTTGCAAGAACGCCACAAAGGGAACATCGTAAAGGAACGAAATAAGACGCCACCCGAATGCGAACGCTGGATATACATCCTGCAACTACTGGCCGAACCCTAACACGAGGCAACTACGTAGCCGTAACCAACACCAGCCCGCGCCAAGGCAACGACCCTCGACCGCGATAATACCTGACACTACAACGGTCCTAAATTCAGGCAACAAAATACGCCTTAACAAGGCTCGACTAATGGCGAGGCTGGCATAGCCACAGCAGGTCACAAAATGACAGAAGAACGATAAGGAGAGAAAAGCGGAGAGGAATGGAATCAAGGAGACTGCCGGCTAAGAGCGCTACGGAAAGCAAGAGCATATCAAGTTAAGTTATCCAAACGAGGGCAGGTTGAGAGGCATGGGATTTAATAGCTATAAGAGTACCCGCCTTCCCGAAAGACCGCACCCTATAAGATTAACAAAACTAAGGGATAAGATATAACTTAAAGTATACACACGATGAAAAGGTTCAGAGGTAAAGTATACCGTGAATTATTTGTAATCGAGGGAAACCGCAGATAAGCATAAGTAGTAAATTAGTATAAATATACTAAGTAGGAGTAGGAGGTATGCCAGGTCATTTACAAGAGCAAGAGGGAGTCAGAAACCTATACTACCTCCAAGCTGAGAGAGCTAAAGTCGTCACAACACTCTGGAGGGGGGAGACAACGCACATCTGGTACGGCAGCCCCACCGGGCCCTAAATTTAAGAGAAAGTAAAAGTGAATGGGAAAAGAGAAAAGGGAAACGTTACCCAAATAAAGGTGAGCACCACAATAATACCAAACAAAAGCAAAGCTCTGAAATAAGCCTACATAAAGAGGTGCCATCAACCCCTCGAGTTAGATGAATCAGATGCAATAAAATGTGTTAAGATAATAGGATGATGAATGAGAACATGACCGAGCCACATCGTAACAATAAACAAGCCGCAATTGGAAAACAGGTAAAATTTAAATGACAAATTTAAATACATACATGCACAAGTATATAATAAAATTATCCCGACTGCAACCCTGCCAAGCAGAATTAAGAGCCCAGAGCAAATAACTCAACAACCTCAACAAGAATTAGACAAGAGATAAAAATTGGCATATAAGAATGGAGGAGCCTGGTAAGATTTGCCTAGTAAGTTTAAATATATAAATACAAATGGGATTGGGACCAATATTCACTTAATTCGGCGAAACAGGGAATGAAAACAACAAATCACAAGAACAAGTCAAACAAAAGGTAAATTAAAGTAGGAGCAGCTTAAATGAAGCAAAACTATTCGTAAAAACCAAAGATACTAAACTAAATGGATGAGTACGTAATATTAGTAATAGATTCAATGAAAGGAATAATAAATATATGAACTAAATATGATCACATGAAATCAGAATAAGGTCACCCTCAAAATTTAGAGACAGAACCAGAATAAATCAGGGGAAGGATAGGAATGAATGGATAAAGGAATGAATGCCAGAGTAGAAATAATAACCAAAGACATGATGATAGGTTTCCCCAAGAGTAGCTGAGATGCAATTAAAACCACCCTGTGGCCGATACCCAAATAAGCAGAAACTAAATCTTGCGCTTATAAAAGATTAGGGGAAGAAAATCAAAACAGACCAAACTCAGGGAAAGGATGGAGTCAAGGTGATATCATAATCAAGATAGGGAAAAATCAGAGTACAGCCTATAAGTGGGTTAAACAGATGCAAACCATAAGTCCGATCCGTAGAAGGATAGGAGACAAGAGAAAGACGAGCGAATATAAAGGTGACAGTCAGCAATGGGTCACGATAATACGAGCAGAAGAAGTAGTAGTTAATAAAACAAAAATAAAACAGATCAAATATCCACGAGGCAGCGTTAAGCCGTCAAGTTAATTAGCATCAAAAGAAGAATAACTAAATTTAAAACATAATCAACTCTAGTTAGCTGGATTGAAAAGAAAATTCAAAAGAAAATTCAAGAAAATTCAGAACGGAACCTAAGCCAGCACCAAGGCCTTCCAAAGTGGGATAAAGTGAGATAGAGGAGAGGTACCCCCGCCAGACCGCGGGCCGATCATGACGAACAAGCTGAAAATTCATATTAGAATAACTTACAGATTGATCACCGATCACTAAAGCCGGAGCGCCAGGTCAAGAAAAGTATGACTAAGATGGGATCAAAAGTTATTGGCCATCAAGACAACGCAGGCAAATTCCCATAAATCCCTCAACCCCGTTACGAGATAAGAACCACCACTGGATCAATAATTACATAACAAATTGAGTAAAACTCGAGTAAAATTAACAGTGAATCAGGATAGAGATGTAATAAAATAAGACACAAACAAATTAATGAGGACAGGAATTTAAACGAGTACTGAGCTGAATGACCGCCCCCAAACCCAAGTAGAGGAGAAGTAGGTCAAATAAACCCGCCAAAAGGACAGAGTAAGATCTGCCAATACAATGGCCAAGCCCCATTAAGTGCAGCATCGACCCAGGATCCTCACCCCCGCCTCCGAAGGTGCACAGCTGGAGAGAGACCCAGAGGGATGCAGGAGACCAACAAAGCTCTCCACCAAGGCGCCCGCCAGCCATTTCGCAAATCAGTTACCAAAAATCAACAAAGGAGCCCTTGAAGAGCCAGAGCCACCAAGGCGCCCGCAATGCACGCAAAAGAGGCCACAACCCCATCTAGCGGGCGCAGCAGCAACCAGCAGTGAACCACAGATACAACCCAAACCAGGCAACAGAACCAAACCGCCAAAGTTCGCACGCAAACAGCAACTCACTCCACAATCAAGCATAACTAGAATTATACTTGAAGCAAATACCCAAGCAGCTAGTAAAGAAAAATCTGATTGACCTATCAAGCCTCACGAGTCAACATAGTGAAGAGAAATTACTAAATGACAGCGTGATACCAAACAAATCAATCAATATACTAATTAACTTCCCAAACCTCCGATAATAATTCAATCAAATAACCAGCACCACGCTACAAAACAAAATAACGGAAAGAGCGTATCCGTAGACTGTAAAAAAGGATGGAAGAAAAGGAGCAAAGTACATCAACAAGCAACACGCAGGTGCGAGGTGGTAATTAGAGAACCATAGTTCAATAAGACCAAAGTCCATGCCTCGGCGCTCACCCCCCAAACCATCCAACACCACACCAACAATTATAAAGCTACTATTTCATTTATCGTCAAACAGTCCATTGCCCCGCGCGAGCAAACAGCATTGACAGTATAATAAGCCTGAGCCTCAGGCAAGTGTCCGTGGTCACAAAGCGCGACCAATCAATAGTTACATTAGTAGAAATCCATTAACATCCAATGATGCTGAACTATAAACAAGGAAATTGCCGCCTAGAGGTTGGTGGCAGACCGGAAGCAAGCCCTGCAGCTACAATAGCCTCGTCCTCCCCGACCACTCACGCAAGCAGTGAAAGGTCAATTCACCATGTTAAGAAATTAAAGCATTGGCAGTATCATACAAGGGGATCATAAAGAGAGTGAAGGAAGCAAAGCATTAACTTGGATTAAATAACGGTATCAAAAAGATTAATAAAGTTAGGTTGGACAATATTTAAATCCGGCCACCAGAGGCAGTCGGCGGCGTTTAATAGAACGGTCCAAAGTTAATGCAATGATTCTATCAGAACAATACAATACAATATCTAAAAGGTAATAATGAGACAGAATGATAATAATAAATAACAAATAAATGCATATCAAAGATAGTTAAAGTTAGAGATCCCGAGTAGATAATAAAGTAATTGAACATAGCAAAATAAACAATATAATTGAGAGGTAACCACCAGTAAATATGTCACGACATAAATGTAATATAAGCGCGAATGCAACAATGCGCAAGCATAACATGTAGAATCAAATAACAAAACATTCAACCTATTTAAACAGCAGAATAATATAAATAAATATGTATATCGAGAACTATACCGCATGGAAATGTTAGGTAAATAAATGCTAAATAAATGCTAAGTAAATGTTAAACAGCCCGCGGGACATCAAGCCCCAGAAGCGAGGCCAGCAACCGATAAGAAAGAAAGTAAATCAGTAGAAAGTAATGTATTAACGATGAAATTAAGAGAGTAGAATAGAACAATATATAATGACCGCAAATAGAAGAATGAATAGGCTAATGAACCAATGAATTGTTAAAATGCCGATGCACATTACGTTAATCGATTCATATTAAATTTAATAAATCGTCACGCAAACGTAAGTCTAATGAAAACGAAAACTTATGAAATAGAAGATAGCTAGAATGAAAGAAAAGAGAAAGAGAGAAAGAATATGTGAGTGAATGAATACCAGATAATTAAGTAATATGTAAGGGGAAATAAGAAATAGGAAAATAAGAAAAACTACGTCACCCAGCCGACATCGTGCATGGTTAATCAGATCAGATCGTCCGTCCTCTTCCATCCAAGCTCAGGATCGCGCGTGCAAGCAGGGCCTCCCTCTCCAACCACCCAGCATTATAGAACACTTCAAATCTTGAATACGTAGTATTGCATTAAACGCACACCAAAGAAATACACGAACCCCCCCCCCAAGAAGGGACATACGACAGCAAATAATAATAATTAATTAATTAATAAACAACAATAATAACGACCAAAACCCCGATATTAATCAAACGCGAGAAAATGAAAGTCAGACGTTGGGTGTACGTTCTATACGCGGATCGTATTATCCCGATTTTAGCAATAACAATGGCTCAATATTTATAAAGTAAAACGATAACATTCGCAACCACAAAACACCGATATTAAACGACCAAAAGACCGATATTAATAAAACACAAGAAAATGAAAGTCCGACGTTGGGTGTACGTTCTATACGCGGATCGTATTATCCCGATTTTAGCAATAACAATGGCTCAATATTTATAAAGTAAAACGATAACACTCGCAAACCCCAAACACCGATATTAAACGACCAGAAAACCGATATTAATAAAACGCGAGAAAATGAAAGTCCGACGTTGGGTGTACGTTCTATACGCGGATCGTATTATCCCGATTTTAACCATTAATACTGGCTCAATATTTAATGAAGTAGAACAATATCACTCGCAACCACAAAATAAACACGTCCGTAACAAATAAAAATTAAAGAAACTACAACGCGTTACAAAATTAATAAAAACCGAGACCAAGCACCGACCCCGCGCCCACTGCCTTGCCTTCACGCCGATGTTGGGACTCTCAAACCTAAACCTAACCTAACCTAACCTAACCTAACCTTTTGTTTTTAATGTTTTGACAGCAAGAAAATACATTTACGTACGCGAGGGTTAGGAGGGGTCTCGGGCAGTGTAGGACTCAAAGGTACATACCAAAACAAGTTTCCCTGAGTTGGATCGTTACAGTACCCCAATACCCACTAAAAACTTGCTCCGTATCAGCCACAGACACCTCCGGCAACCTCAAAGGGCTTTGATGGAGAGCATACTGTGTAGCCACGATGTTTCTTACCCATCGACCGACTCGGACGACCTAAACGCGTTCAGTCGCCCGAGAACGTCGCGGATAAACCCCAGCGCACCTCCGCTCATGACGCAGGCTCGTTTTGGCCGACGGTGATTTCATTTAGCCACAGAAGGTACAGAATGCATTAGGTGGGCACCCTGCAGCCGCTGTGCGTACACACCGCCGACAGTGTAAAATTTTCCTTGAAGAGTTGTTTTTCCCTATCCGTGTGTTTGCTACGCAGGAAATGGATGGGATAAGCTGAGTCGCTTGGTCATCAGAGGCCGCAACGCACATTTGGGCGAGCTAAGCCTCTCAATGGGCGAATTTCAGCCCGGGAGAGGTCGCGAAAACGCAGGAGAACTCGCAAAATTGCGAGAAAAGGAGAACCTGAGCCGCCTGGACACCAGCGACCGCATCACGCATTTGGGTGAGCTAAGCCTCTCGATGAGCGGAGTTCAGGTCTGGATTTGGTTACGCGCACTGGGGAATGTACGCATGAGAGCGAGCGAAAGGAAAGCTTGGGTTGCCTGGACATCAGCGACCGCTACGCACATTTGGGCTAGCTAAGTTTCTTAATGGGCAAATACCAAGCATAGATGGACTCGCGAAAGAGCATTGCCAGCGCGCAACGATGCCCTTTAAAATGCGTACCGAACCGACCTGGATCGCCTGTACATCTGCAGCCAAAACACAATTTGGGTCGATGGGCGAGTTCCAGGTTAAGGATAGAGCGCGTAGGGTAATTCGTCTCCGTGGGAAGCTCGTGTGAG
The DNA here is from genome assembly GCF_907164935.1 of Osmia bicornis bicornis. NCBI lineage: Eukaryota > Metazoa > Arthropoda > Insecta > Hymenoptera > Megachilidae > Osmia > Osmia bicornis. The sequence goes on from NW_025791046.1 coordinate 19,618, forward strand.
CTCGCGACAGGTAAGGCCGGATCGCCTGGACATCAGAGGCAGCAGCACCGGTTGAGTGAGCTGTCCTCTTGATGGGCGAAATCCGGATTCAGGAATGGAAACGTAAGGTATCGCGTGATCGAAGGAATGTCGGTGCGCGAGGGTTCCGGGTCGCCTGGACGCCAGTGACAGCAGCACTCGTAAGAGTGAACTGGACCACCCGGCGGGCGAATTCCAGATGAAGGAGAGGATGCGAAGCGTAACGCGTAAACGAGGGAGTGCTCGTGAGAGCCCGCGAATGGGGGATGCCCGGGTCGCTTGGACACCTTCGACCGCAACACACATTTGGGTGAGCTAAATCTCTCGATGAGCGAATTCCGGGCGTGGAAGAGGACGCGAAAAGTTTTCGAACGAGGGGATGCTCATGCGAGAGCACGCAGTAGCGCTCGGTAGGCTCGTGTCGTTTGTCGCATGCATTCATCCATTCATTCAGATTCAATTCATTCGATTCTATACTACACGTATGTGAGGGTACCGATTCAATTCTATACTACACGTATGTAAGGGTACCGTAAGCGGGATGCTACGTATAGTACGTATGCAATCGGAGAATCTGAGGAGAAGAGCGGGTAGGGTCGTGGTTCGCTAAGAGTCGGCCGGCGAGAAGAAGAATCAGGCCGGCCGGTCTCGATGCACTGCCAGCGGGTATGGCGAGAGGGACCGTTAGAGCTTGGGATGCTGCGAGGAGCGAGCGCAGGGGATCAAAGAACAAGCCGCGAATTCAGCAACCGGAGGAGAGCCGAGACGCAAGCATAATATATCCGGGATTCGAGGTCGCTGATTGGAAATTGCGCGCGCAAAAAAATTAAAATTTAATTAAGTTACTAAAATGTAATTTGAAAAGTGTAATAAAGTTCAAAAAATTTATCAAAGTCTGAGAATTATCAGGAGGCTAGAATTGATGATTTGTAGTTGAAAAGCCACGTTGGAATTATAATTGAGAATTGATACGTGTCGAAACTAAATTTTTGATTGTCGTGAAGATTAAATTAAATCTAGGGGTAATTAAATACGATTTTCGCGAAATAGAATTGATACCGATTGTTTCAAAATTTGACAAAGGGGGAAGTAGGTGTTCAGGCGGTAAAGCATATGTTAATTTGGTTTGAAGTTTGGTTTTTAGAACCGGCGTGAGAGCTGTGAGATTTAAGCGTCTCGTTGGGTGGATGGGAGGCGCGTGCAAACGGGCGATGCGCGGATTGCGTCAACCGCTCGCAGGTAGTGGCCAGAACTGGGTCAATGAGTCAGCCATCGGCCGGTGTCCGAAGGGATGCGAACGGGCCTCATCCGTGCATGTCGGCTTGTTGCTGCCTATCTAGAGGGGCTAAACGCGCGGTGCCTTTTAAGTCGCCTTTGATGACAGGCTTGGGAGGCTGGAGACGTATTCTGTAACCCCCGCCTCCAGGGGAGACTTGATTCTATACTTCCACAGCAAATAGGATCTGATATAATCGAAAGTCTGGTCTATGCTTTATTAAGTAAACACCCTTGTCCGTTATTGATCAGTGAGTGCAATTGATTTAATTCTAATTTATTCACGTTATTAATGTTGACTTGATTAGGTCCTTTCATCGAAGGCTTGGTAAGTTTTGGGTTGCCGGGCTTTGTTGAAGACGACCACGAGACCCCTGCTTCGATCGAGGGGAGGCGAGAAAGCGAGGGGAATGTGCCGAAGCGCGTGTCTCGAAAGCGGGGCTCAAGGGTGAGGGACTACCCCTCGCAGGTTCCCCCAGCCACAACGATTGCCGGCCGCTCTGGATATAAATTGGGGCACCTCGTAGGGGCCTTCATTTAGTACATTTCTAACTGGGGAAGTCGCTAGTTCGCGCTGTTTGTGGTGCTCCGAATCGAAGCTTGGAGCAATACGCGTGTGTCGATACGTGCGCCGTGGTGCAGTGAGGGGTTATTGTGCATAACTAAGCGCAGCAGGTCAGCACAGCACACCACAGCACATTGCTCATCCTCGCAGCGAAAAGGACCCGCTGTCACCGACAACGCCCACGCGCCAACGCGTGTATAGCAGAGGCGGGTGAAGAAGAAGAGGAAGGAGGAGTAAAACAGAGGAAGAGCGACGCGGCCGATCACTATCAGTCATCCTACGACAAGCATCGCTGAGTAAGTAAGTATTGAGTGATCATTTGTCGATTAACGTTTATCGCACCATTCTTGTTTGTTCAGCCTGCCCGTTTAAACACTACTATTGTTGCTGATGTTCGTGTTAGTTCCGCTGCCGTTGCTCCTATTAATACGTAGCTGGATAGTCCTTGATCGTCAACCATGCTGGATATTGGCCGAGTGCCGACTGTAAATAGCTGTTCGGTTTGCCGGTGTCCTGATACTAATTGCTTAGTTCTATCCTTACTCTTGATGAAGTTGATTGAATTAGTTCGATCTTGACTAGCTTAATTAATTAAATATATTCAGTTAAATCCTGGCTTGGCTTGACTTCGCTTCACGTTGTCGAGTGGTTCCATGACTTGTTTCTAAGTCGGGTCAGGTCAACCCGCTGTCCCGCTTCATCCTCGGATTGGGTGGCGTGAGTTGAATTAAGTTGATAGGGCAGGGCGGAGAGGGCGGGCGATGCACGCAGATTGATGCGAGTCAGTTGAAACAATCCCTTCCGTGCTACAGTTGTTCCCTTTTCTCCCGCTCTTTCCCCCCTTTTTTCCCTTCCCTTTTTCCATCCTTTCTCTTATTCTCTTTCCCTTCCTTTCTTTTCCCTCTTTTGATTCAGATTTAAGTTATAGATCATAAGTCACTTGCTTCGCTTTCCGAACCCATGTTACTCATTGTTTGCTGTGGTTTAGGATCCTTGTACCGTGAGGGTCATAACCGGGGTTGTCATTGCCGTTACAAGTCGCAGTGAGTGTTGATCACTGCCTTGTCAGTTCAGTTCGACTTAAATGTAGATCCTTGTACTTAAGAGTGCCCATTTCCTTTTGTTCCGATAGCTACGTTACTGTGCTGCTAAATCTCGGAGCCGAAGAAGGATGAGAAGAGGAAAACATATCTGCGTTCAGCGTACTGCAGATCAATTTAAACAGATGCCGCGCGGCACAGGATCTCTTGTGGCAGGCCGTGAACGAGTTTCGCGCGGATATAGTCGTCATCAGTGAGCCGTTTAATCCTCATCCGAATTGGCATCAGGACAGGAGCACCTCAGCCTGCGTGTGGTATACGAATCGTAGCTACGACATTGGGGGTGACTAGAAAGGTGTTTGAGACAGACGGATGCGTGGCATTGGAGACTCGCGAGTTTGTGATAGTGAGTTGTTACTTCTCACCATCACTGACTATAGAAAGCTTTGAAGGTCAATTACGGGGTCTTGCGACATGTCTGTCAACTGTTAGGAAACCGATTATAATCGCCGGGGATTTCAATGCCCGCTCTCCGCACTGGGGATCAGATCGCGTGGATTCACGCGGTCACCGTATGATGAATTTGATCGAGCAAGCAGGGCTGATGCCCGTGGCAAGTCAAGGAGGCCCGTCATTCGAGCGTGGTGGCGTGGGTTCTCGAATCGATGCCCTTGCGTGTAGCCGCAGCCTGCACGGTCGAATATCTAGGTCCACAGTGTCCACGCGCTATTCGGGGTCGGATCACCGCTATCTTATTCATCGATTTAAAGCGAGACCAGAGGCTATTGGTTCGCCCGAGGATTCTCTTTGGCAGGCGAGACTAGGTCGCCCGGACATGGAGGCGTGGAGGGAAATAGTGAGCGGCCAGTTACCGATGCCAGGATCCCTGGATCCAACAGTTCAACGTAGTCAAGAGAAAGGAGCTGCAGCAGCCGGTCCATCGGAACAGTCCGCGCTACCGCCGCTGTGCACCGTGGCCGAAATTGATGAAGTGATTGAGGAGTTAGAGACGCTCTTTCAGTCAACCCGTCCACGATTGCCGACCCGCAAGAGGAGGAAAATACAAAATGTACCATGGTGGAGCCCGGAGATAGCAGATCTTTGTCTCCAAGCAAAGCGTCTCCGCCACCGCTGGCAGAAGGTGGCTCGCCGGAGCCCGACGGCAGCACGACAGCAGGCGCACCCGTATCGCATGGAGATGCTGGAAAGCCGACGTGCCTTATCCTTGGCATTGCGTCGAGCTAAAGAGGCATCGTGGGGTGAGATGGTCTCGACTATCGAAGAAGATCCGTGGGGGAAACCCTACAAGGCGGTCATGAACCGTCTGAAGGGGAAGTCGCCCCTGGTTCGCCTCAACCGAGAGGAGTTCCACGCAACGGTGTCCGCGCTTTTCGTGGTGGAGCAGGAGCGACAAGAAGAGGCTGCCATCCCAAGGAGTAGTGCAGCAGAAGAAGAGGAGGAAGACGATGGAAGAGGAGAAGAAGCAGCGCAGGCTTCATTGATCTGGCCTCGTCAGGACGGAGCGTCAACGTCGTCGGCTTCCAACGCACGCGAGATCGCGGGGGTAGCCGCAGGGCCAAGCGCTGTTCATCCTAACACCAGAAAGAGATGCTGAAGCCCAGGGGAGGGAACCTCGCGCCAGGGGGACGTGTTCACGAACGAAGATGTGAGGTACGCAATGGGGATGTTGAAGAAAGGAAAAGCTCCGGGTCCAGATGAAATCCCTGGCGAGGCCGTTCACGTTCTGCGTAACACTGCATCCGGCTGGGTTTGTGCCCTTTTCAATTCCTGTCTGAGGCTAGGATACTTTCCAAGGGCTTGGAAAGTAGGGCGTCTGGCTTTAATACCGAAGGCCGGGAAAGCCTGTAATTCTCTCTCCGACCTTCGACCGCTTTGCATGCTGTCAGACATGGGGAAGTGTTTCGAATATGCTTTGCGCGTGTTAATGCTAGAAGCGATTCGCCTATCTGGAGGGCTGTCGGTGCGTCAATTTGGGTTCATGGAGGGCAGATCAATTCATCAGGTGATGAAGGTGGTCATGTCGGAGTGGGATCGTGCGCGCAGAGGGCGAAATCACTGTCTGCTAATTACCCTGGATGTGAAAAATGCATTTAATACAGTGCGTTGGGACCGCATCCTGGCTGCAGCCGAGCGTCGTGGGTTTCCGACGATAATAATGGACATGTTACGTAGCTATTTAAGCGAGCGAAGAGTGGGAACCCGGACGCCCAGCGGTGAGTGGGTGGAAGCAGCTGTATTTGGTGGGGTGCCACAAGGATCAGTGTTGGGACCACTGTTGTGGAACCTATCGTACGACGAGCTGCTGGAGGTGCTGCTGCCACCAGACGTGACAACCGTGGGTTTCGCGGATGATATGGCGCTGCTTATAGTAGCCCGATCATCAGACAGAGTGCGCGAGCTGGCAGAACATGCCTTACGTGTGGTGGGGGCGTGGTACGAAAGAGAGAGACTGGTTCTCGCGAAAGAGAAAACTGAAGCAGTGCTCTTAACTGGGCGGCGCGTACCCGACGGACTTGTACTATCGTACGAGGCCGCGATAATCAGGACATCGCGCTCGATTAGGTACCTTGGTGTGATGTTCAGTAATAGCAGACTCTTTCATAGTCAAATGAGCCGGGTATGTGAGAAGGCAGTGAAAGTAGCGCAGCACCTCTCGTGGCTGCTACCGAATCCACGAGGATGCGTTCCGAAACTGCGTTTGCTGTATTACCGAGTGCTAGAATCTATAGTTTTGTATGCGTCTCCGGTATGGAGCGAGGCGGTGGAGTACGGATGTGTGAGACAGCGATTGACGTCGACACAGCGGTTGGGGTTACTGCGCGTGACACGCGCGTATTGTACCGTTTCATCAGAGGCATTGTGCGCGCTGTCAGGTTGCATGCCGTGGGACTTGTTAATAAGGGCCAGGGCCGCTTTGTATGAGTACGAGGAGGCGGAGGACCCGGAAGAGCGCGTGAATCTGCCGCAGGTGGTGGAATATGACACCTTCGATCGCAGCCAAACTCGATGGACAATCTCGGAGAGCGGCGCCTGGACTCGCAGGCTGATTCCCAACATCGAGGCGTGGGTGGAGAGCAATGGAGCACGTTACCTTACCTATAATCTAAACCATCATCGATGACAGGTCACGGATGCTTTGCTCATTATCTCCATCGGATAGGAAGAAGTCCGTCCCCGAGCTGCTGGTTTTGCGATCCTCCAGTGGACGATGATGCTTGCCACACAGTGTTTGTGTGTGATCGTTGGGCAGTGCAACGAACACTTCTATACCTGGAGGTAGGGGACCTGACTCCAGAGTCGTTTGCAAGCTGTCTTCTGGATAGACGAAGGCGACGCTCTCTTATATCGTTTGTAACCGAGGTGATGACCAAAAAGGAGAGTGTGGAGAGAGCAAGAGAACGCGCAGGGTTAATGGTGCCTCGTCGAGTCCGCCGGCGAGGCTCCCGTCACTCCCGCGGCACACGCGGATCCCGGGCGAGGGGTGGCCGCGGGCGCCGGTGAGGCCAGACCGGCAAAATTAATGGCATTAGTGAGGGCAAGCCAAACGCACGCACGTACTCAACCCGACCACCTAATTATGTTTGCGAGTATGTGAGTTAAGTATGTGAGTTTAGTATGTGTATTATTGTATCTGCATGTTTATCTGTGAATTTATATGTCAAGAAAACATTTGTAAGGGAAGGTAAGGAGTTACGTAGAATGTTATTAATAAATGGACGCCTTGCAGGCATTATTGCTTGATCATAACTTAATGTTTGTGTTTACCCAGTCCAGTAATAGGAATGCTGTACTCGTGTCATAAAATAGGGCACATACACAGAAGTTCGAAGGTAGGGTTCACTCATTGAGTTGATCATTACCGGCACAATCGATGCCAAGTATATTATTCGCGTGTCTGGAAAATTGAGGCGAAGTCGTACTCGTGAGGCCACGCTGAGCGAGAGCAGGGAGGAAGGGAAGCCGCGAATGAGCACTTCCGCACGGGCATCTTGCCAAGCCATACAAAATCCGACTTAAAAATTTAATGGGTGCAGTATGCAGGCCAGGCAGTCCGAAGCCGGGTTAACGAGTTCCGTCACCTTTGGCAAATAGCAGTTGGGAAGGGCCCACACGGGGAGTACGGTAAGGAAAATCAACCGCGGATCGGAGTCCGGGAGAGGGTCGAGACGCGAGCTTAATACGCCTGAAACTCGAGGTCATCAATTGAAAATCATGCTGTGCAAAATGCGATTATGATTAAATTGATGAAACGCAATCTTGAAATAGTCAAAAATTCTAAAGTTGACAAGGAACCAGGGTCAATGATTCGTAGTTGATGGACTATGTTAGTATTATGATTGAGAATTGAGAAGAGTCGTAGATTTGAATTAACTTATCATAAGAATAAAATTAAGAGGCAATTAATACAGTCCCGCGAAGGCAATTGATGCGAATCTTTCTCAAAATTAAGCGTTGCCAGGGAGACAGGTAGGTATTCGAACAATGAAGCATGTATTAGAGTTGAGTTTTCATGACTGGATTTAAAATTAGGCGTGAGAGCTAGAAGTTTTAAGCGTCTCGTCAAGCGGGTGAAAGGCGCGCACCGGCGGGCGATGAGCGTATTAAGTCGCCCACTCGCACGTAATGTCCAGAACTAAGTCGATGAGACGACCATCGGCCGATGTAAGAAGAACTGCAAGCGAGCTGCGTCCGTGTACGACGGCCTGAAGGCGCCAATCTGGAGATACTCCGCGCGAGGTCCCTTTTTAGTCGCCTTTTACGACAAGCCAGGGAGGCTGGAGATGTATTCTGTAAACCCCGCCTCCAGGGGAAATTCAATTCCATATTTCAAATCATAGCCCAGCAAAGAACCAGGACACGAACGTGATGAGCCTGGAGTTTGAGGTTGCCGATTGACAGTCGTGCAGCGCAGGAAATGCAATTATATTTAGGTTGATAGAATGTAGTTTGCATATAAGAGTATGTTATAGTTCAACATTTCCAAATTAAGGACAACAGGGAGCTAGAGTTGATAATTCATAATTCATAATTATGAATCTATACTAGTGATTAGAAGTTGAGAGGGATTCGTAAATTGAGTTTTGTATTAACGTGGGAGTTGAAGCTAAGGGGCCATAAATGTAAGTTCACAAAATAGGCTGCTGATCACTATTTCAGGATTTAGAATCAGCAGAATGCTAGAAACGATGTTCGCAGAGTGAAAGGTTACATTAGAGTTATGAGAGGTTTCGTACTCTGGTTTTAGGTACATATGTGAGCTAGAAATTAGATTTAAGATTGGATGGATTCAACCGTTGATGAGCCGGTAATCGCAGTTGGTTATTTCCCTAGCTGCTTGCCCAAGCAGTTGCACAATTGAAGTTAGAGTATAATTGAGACTTCAGCAGGTCAGAGATCACCCGAACCGCGTGAGCCACTCGTTGGAGGCGAAGCGCCTCATCGAGAGATGGGAGAAACATGCGGACGAGCGACGAGCGAATTCCGCCGCCCGCTTGCGGGTGATGATAAAAACAGGTCAGTGGATCAGCGATCAGTCAACGTCCAAGGAGTGTGGCCAAGTCGCGCCCATGCACGTGAAACCCGCCGTTAGCTATAATAAGGACTTCGCGCGCGACCCCTTTTGCTTCATTTTTAACGACGTCGGGCCAAGGAAGCTGGGGACGGGTTCTACAATCTCCGCCTCCAAAGGGAGTTCAATTCAATTAATACAGTTCTCTACTTTGCTAGTTGGTCGGACAGACGAGCCATAGTGCCACAGGAGATATAAGAGATATGAAAGAAGCATTCATAGATTTAGGCTATACTTGGTTACATGAGGGTTTAGCACAATCGTTTGCACATTTCTGACAGAGAGCCCGATACTTGGTGAGCAGACGACAGCTTCCAGAAGCCATCGCCGGTTTGTAATTGTTAAGGTATATGTCATGGAAAAACTCCACATCCTACAGATGTTATAATTAACAGAGAGCAAACTATGTTTGAATTAGGTTATGCAATTGTGTTTGCGTTTGATTAGTTTATAATGTATGAAGCTGAAATTGAGACTAGGGTTGAGGCTGGGATTGAAATTAAAATTTCCTGGTTCAAACTTACCCTTCCTTCGGTTATTTGTGCGGGAGTGACATACCATTATGACAACCGTGGGCGGCTCGCAATGTGTGTTGCAGTTGCCCTTTCGTAAGACAGGCTGAGAAGGTGTCAAACTTGATTGATATGCCAAATCAGGGTTGATTAGCCGTCCAGATAAAAGGCAGCATCAACAATGGCAGCAGTGCACGTAACCTTCCTATGGTTCTCTCAAAACCTCATGTCACAGTTCTCATCTCGTGAGTCTGGTTGGGTAGATGTCAATTTAGATTTGGTGAGGCAGATCAGGGTGGACCAGTCGCCAAGATAAGGAGGCTGCATCAGCAATGCCCATAACACTCGAGGTCCTCGATGAATGTACGTCGCAGCCACGAAATAGAACCGCAAAGCACGCTTGCAGTAAAACATTAGTGAAACGAGCTCGTACCACTGGTACACTTCCGTAACATTTATAGAACCGCACAGATTACGGGGAGACACAAAAAGAACGCGTACACACATGCACCAAAGAAGATAACCTAGCACTTAGTATCCACATAGTCGTGAGGCGCCGCGAAGCACAGCAAGGGCCGCAGAGGTCGCGAAATCGTAGGAATTACTGATGTTGCAAAACCGAAGAAAAACCTAAGAAGTTGTAGAAAATCAAGAAAAATCACGGAAACAAAGAACGATGCAAACCCGCAGCGCCAGATGCCTGGCAGGCCACGGGACCCTCGAACGACACGTCCGACCAGCTCGGCAGCCAGCACGAGACTCCAACCTAACCTAACCTAACCTAACCTTTTTTTTTTCGTGGGGAAATCTTGCATAAGACCCCCCGCGCCCCTGGGGGAGGGCAGCGGGGGAGTGTCAGATTCCTACTGACTAAAACCCCACGGCGACCTCCTCTGGCGTATGGCAGAGGCTCCTGGACCTGATTACTATAACTCCGGAGCCTCCCCCGCCGTGCGCTGAAGGCACACCTCACCGGGGATGTAACAACTCCCCCAGCCGGCACCAGGGGTCGCACCCGGTGCCGGCTCCATCGCGGGGGAACTGCGTGCAATGGCGGCCGGGCCCCCCAGGCCGTACGGTCTGCAGTCCCCGCGCCTCGATCTCCTCACAGGCTACGGGGAGGAGCAACCCCCCGCCCGCCCGCGAGGAAGATCGGGCGCAGCACTTCGCTCCGCCGGCTTCCGGTGCCGGCTACACCCCGGGTCCGCGTGCAATGGCGCCCAAACAGGGCGCCTGCGGTCCGCCAAGTCGTCCCCCTGTGGGCTGCGGTGAGCCGTGGCTGGCCACCCTCCAGGGGGACTCCCTCGGCTCCGCTGCACCCCCCCTGTGGGGGCCAGCGCCACTCCCAACGTGGGAGGGAAATCGCCACTCTCCGTCCCGAGTCACCCGGCCACCCCGAGGCGGACGGAGAGGGACCACCGATTGAGAACGGGTTCCTCACCCGCACGCCAGGGGCGGGAGGGTACACCGCGACCCCTCCCGCCCCCACAAGAAACACCCCCCGTAAAATCTCCCCAGGAGGCGGGAGGGCACGCGAGCCCTCTCGCTACACTACCCCGGCCCGCATCCGTCGCGCCGGGGGGGCAAACAGCGAAAGCCGCCATCGCCCCTCCGCGCCACTTACGGCGGCCGATCCTGGCGACGTCGTCGCGTCCCACGTCCGCGACCTCACCGAGCGGGATCGTACCTTTCACGATCCCGCTCGGACCTCTCCATGAGGGCCATGACCTCCTCGCAGAAGGTGGTCACGGCCCTCCATTCTGTCTCGCCGGCAAGCAGCTGTCTCACGACGCCTGCCGGCGAGAGATCCTCCCCTATTTCTGCCGTCAGGGCGTGGCGGACCACCGCAAACGCCGGGCACTCCGCTAGCGTGTGTTGTGCGGTGTCCCGTGCCGACCCGCAAAGCCAACAGTGGGGGGTCCATTCCCTGTTCCTCCGGCAGAGGAACTCCCCGTACACCCCGTGTCCGGAGAGCACCTGCGTGACCCGGAACGACAGGGCGCCGTGGCCGCGGTCCAACCACTCCGATATCATCGGCAGGACCGCACCGACGGCGCGGCTTCCGGCGGCAGCCCCCTCTGCTAGGAATCTCTGCCACCTTTCCACCGCGACCAGTCGGGCCTGGCGGGTTTTCCCCGGCCTTGCGGAGGGCTCGCGAATACCAGTATGTACTGGATTCGACCTCCGCCTGGTACCGGAGTGGGATGTGACCCGCCAGAACAATCGCCCCCTCGTAGAGCATCATGCAGTAGCCCCGCACGATCCTGATGGCCAGCCGGCGCTCCACCCGCCGCAGCAGAGTGCAGCTGTGCCTGCTGACCGCCAGATCGCCGGCCCATATCGGAGCCCTGTTTAGGGCTATGGACCGTACGATTCCCTCGTATAGGCGGCGAACCCTCACTCCCGGCCCCCCGAGGTTGGGCAACAGGCGGCCAAGATTGGTCGCCACCTGTTCCAATCGGGGAGCCAGGCGGTCGAAGTGAACATCGAACCGCCAGTGGCTGTCGAGATACAGGCCGAGATATCGAAGACCCCGGCCGATCACGATCCGGCACCCGTCGACCTCGAGCCAGAGCTGGGCCGGAGGGGATACCCCACGCCGAGGCTCGAAGAACCACATGACCTCGGTCTTGTGAGGAACCAGCGCCAGAACCAGCCCCCCGGATCGCTCTTCACACGATGGCGACCCCCACCTCGGCACGACGGCAGGTCCTCAACCACTCCCGCCCGGTGGCCAGCAGGTAGTAGTCATTTGCGAATACCGTGGCCCACACCCCGGGCGGGAGGTTCACCCGCCGCGCCGCGTTGTACCCCACGTTCCATAAGGGGGGGCCCAGTTTGGACCCCTGGGGCACTCCGCGGTCGACCTCTCTCCAGTGCAGCGTACCGTCCCGGCCCGTGTACAGTAGCCACCTGCCATCCAGGAAGGCCCCGATGATCCTCTGCAGATATGGGGGGACGTTGTGGTGACCCAGCGCCTCCCGTATCGTCCCACGGGGCAGGGTGTTGAACGCGTTTGTAACGTCCAAGGAGACGCCCAGCGCCACCCCACCCCGGGACGTGGCCGACTCGGTGAGGGTGCGCACCCGCTGGATAGCGTCGATGGTGCTGCGACCGTGGGAAACCCGAACTGGATGTCGGCCAGATCGGGGCCAACGCTCGACAGGTGGTGGACGAGGCGGTTTGCGATGACACGCTCGAAGAGCTTTCCCACCTCGTCCAACAGCACAATGGGCCGGAACGCAGAGGGAGAATCTGCGGGCCGTCCGTCCTTTCGGAGGAGGACCAGCCGCCCTTCCTTTCAAATCGAGGGGAACACCCCCTGCTCCAAAGCGGCGCTGAAGAGGCGGCACAGCCTCGGACCTAGGACGCCGGACGCGATAACCCAGGCGCTGCCGGGGATGCCGTCCAAGCCCGGGGCGGTGTTCTTGGCCCCGAGCCTTCTGACGGCATCGTCCAGCTCCTCCTCTGTGACCCCCAAGTCGGCGGACCAGGCGACGGGCTCCGCCGGCCCTTGCTGGTGGCGCGGGTGCGACGTTCCCCCGGAACGGGGGAAAAGGGTGTCTATTACCCGCGTCAGCAGCTGGGGGTCCAGGCTCTCCGAGACCGGGGGCGCCCGTGCGCGGAGCTTGCCATCACCATCCGGTAAGGGCGCCCCCACGGGTCCTCGTCCAGAGAGCCCTGGAGCTCCTCCCACGCCCGGAATTTCGCGTCCCTGATGGCCTGCCTCAGGGCTACCACGAACACCTGGTATGTGCCCCTCAGCAGATCCTCCCTCGCCGGGTCGCGGACTCGAGCTCTTCGGGCGCGCTGCCACTGGCACCGGGCGTGCTGGCACTCGGATCGGAGATCCGCAATGTCGCCCGACCACCAGTACACCGCCCTCCAGGGGGGCAGGCGCGGGGCCCGGGGCATGGCGGTGTCGCATATTGCGGTCATCGCCTCCCGAAACCACATGGCCTCCCCCTCAACGTCTGCGACCGGCCCGGCAAGGGCTGCGGCCATCAGCATGTCCTTGTCCAGCCTCTTCAGCACCCAGCGACGCAGTGGCGGCCCACGCGCCGGCCTGGGGCGGCGGGGAGGGAGTAGCTGATGGTGATGTATAGATGATCACTCAGGGTCTCCCTCGCCGCCACCCTCCAATTTTGCACCATGCGCCCGGCCACAGGGGACGCCCAGCCCAGATCCACAATGGATTCCCCCTGAAACCTTTTTTTTTTTTTTTTTACGTGGGGGAAATCTTCGAAAGACGCCCCCAGCCCTCCTGGGGAGGAGCCGAGGGTAGTGCCGGATTTTTACCTAATGAAACCCCCACGGTGGCCTACGCTGTGTGTTGGGGAGGGCCCCGGGACCTCTGACGAACAACACCGGGGCCCAAACACCCATTTCTTGAGGACTGGAAGGACCGCCCCGGCCACGCGCTGGGCGGTGGCGTCGCTCTCGACGAGCTCGCGTCGCCACCGACCCAGGGCTCTCTGCCGGGCCTGACGCCTAATCCTAGCAACAGCTACGGTCATCTCTTCTGGCGGGATCCCGTCCAGACGAAGGGCACGCAGACGCCAGAAGACTTTGGCGTCACCCTCTGCCTGGAACTTGAAGGGGACAACCCCCGCCAGGGTCATCGCCGCCTCGTAGCGGACCGTGCGGTAACCTCTGATTACCCTGATGGCTATCCTCCTCTCAGCCCGGCGCAGCAGTTGCTGGCTGGGCCGGGAATCCATCAGGGCGTTCGCCCATATGGGCGCACCATAGAGGGCCATGCTCCGTACGATCCCGACGTAGAGACGGCGAACCTTCTCGTTGGGCCACCCGATATTGGGCAGTAGACGGGCAAGCGCGTTGCTTGCCCTGTTGGGCAGTCTCCAAAACTCGGTACTGCCCGTACTGATCCTCCTCCCTCGCTGGGTCGCGGAATGTCCGTCTTCTGCGGGCCCTTTGCCACTGGCGGCGGGCTGCGAGACAATCTCGTCTCAGATCACCAATTTCGCCCGTCCACCAGTAGGCGGCCCGCCTGGGGAGGTTCTTGGCCCGGGGCATGGCGGCGTCACACACCGCCTTCATGGCTCTCCGGAACCATTCTACCTCCTCCCCAATGTCCGCAACCGGCCCGGCAGGTGTTGGCAGCGAGGCCAGAGCGAGGGCTGCAGCCATCAGCACGTCCTCGTCCATCCTCTTCAGCGCCCATCGTAGCGGTGGTGGTAAGGTCGAGGCGGATGTATAGATGGTCACTAAGTGCGACCGCCTCTTCCACCACCCTCCATCTCTGCACCATACGCGCGGCCAGGGGAGTAGCGAAAGACAGATCGACTAGAGACTCCCCCTGGACACGCACGCAGGTGCTAACGAAGCCCACATTGAGCAGGTGGAGTCCTAGCACCGCCGCCCAATTTACGACCGCCCTGCCTCTCGCGTCTATCCTCGGGGAGCCCCAAAGTGACGCATGGGCATTAAAGTCCCCGAGGACTAGCACTGGCCGGGGGGAACAACGGGAGACGAAGTCCCGCACCCGGTCCAGGTACTGTTCATATTGCGCGAGAGGCCATCTGGGCGGGGCATAGAGCCCCACCACCGCTATTTCACCCCACAGCACTCCGACGAACCCGCGGCCCCGTTCCAGTGGGGCGGGGTGTGGGGGTACTGCGGTGTCCATAATCGCCACGGAGCCGTCCTCGTCCCCGAACCAATCTGGTCTGTCGAGGACTCGGTACGGCTCCGCGGCCACCGCCAACCCTGCCTTCCACTCGGCCAGGGTTTGGAACAACATCTCCTGAGCCCTGGCCGAGTGGTTCAAGTTGGCCTGAAGTACAGGGCCCTTGGGCCCCATACCTAGGCTTTACGAGCCGCCTCCACGGCATTTTTACTCGCCGACTTGGCAGGGGGCTTTTTCTTGCCCCCCTTCTTCGACTCCGCAGGCTTGGTCCTTGATGCCTGTTCCTTGGGGGCTGTTTCTGCCCCTTCAACGGCACTCTTCTTCTTCCTCTGGGAGGAGGAGGGGGCACAACCTTTTCCCCCAATCGATGCCCAGCGGACCGCCCCAGGTCCGCACAGACGGGGCACCGCGGGGTGGCGCTACACTTGCTGGCCACGTGGCCCGACTCTCCGCACGCATAGCAACGGTCGGACCTATCAGCTTCGCAGGTGCATCGCTGCCTAACATGCCCTCTTTCCAGGCAGCGATAGCACTGCAATGGCCGCGGTGGTAGCGCCTGTATTCTGGCCGAGGACCACCAGACCAGAACCCTTCCAGAGGCGGATAACTTTTTGAGTGCCGCTAGAGGGCATCTCGCCCAGACAGTCCCCATCCTTCGGCGGGGGGGGGGGTGCGAATCGCCCCCATTTTAATTTCTTCAGCGGAGCAAACCCGCGCAGCGGCCAATGCGGCCGCCACCTCCGCCGGGGTGACCGAGTTGTTGAGACCGGTCACCCTAACCTCGCACATTTTTATGGGGCGGGCAACCCTTACCTCCGTGCCACTGAACACCTGGCGGAGTCGATCAGCCAACTTGGCAGCTTTCTCCGTTCTGTCCTCTCCAGGTAACTCGAGGATCAAGCCACCGGTCCGCGCTCTTCTGGGCATCAACGCCGTGATGCCCAGCTCCTCCAACTTGACCCGCTCCCGGGCCATGAGCATGGCCTCGCCGTATGAGACCTTAGCCTCGGCAGCTAGGTTGATGGTGACCGCCGCAGTACGAGGAGGGCGGGAGGCCTTCTGCCTGGCAGGTTGGGCCCCTTGCCCCTTAACCGCCGGTGCCGCCCCTCTCTTCTGCCCCTTCTGGGCAACCACCTTGGAGCTCTGGGAGGGAGGGGCCTTGGACGCTGCCGCCTTCTTCTCTGCAGCTTTAACGCGGCGGCCGACCACCGTCAACCAGGTCCCATCCGCCGTCCTCCGATGTTCTTCGACAATCCGGGCCATTCTAGCCTCCACAAATGATGCCGGTTGGTCGGGTGCTGAGGAGGGCCCCGGCGACGGCTCCGTGGCAGGCAGGGTCCTATTCCGCACCCGCCTCTCAGCTTCCTTCCTCGATGCAGTGGGGATGGTCGCAGCCGCAGCTCCCCCTTAACATGCTCCGCCCTCTTAGGCGGGGGCTGGACGGCTGCAATAGCGGCTTTGAACTCCGCTCGGAGCCCCGACGGGCCCTTTTCGAGGAGAGCCGCAAATCCCCTCATCAGGTCGGGCTCGAGGCCACCAACCTTCCCCTCCTCTTCTCCAGGTGCAGCAGCTGGGATTGGGACTTGCACAACGGGACATTCAGGCGGGCAAGACGGTAAGTCGAAAGCTTCGACTGCGTCCTTCCTCCTTTTCCTGCCCGCCTCTTCGCCAGACAACGGCGAGCCGGGCCTCGCTGACCTTTTGGATGGGCCGGGGCCTTCAGGCGCCGGTTTTGCAGGATGTTGATTTGGGCCTCCTGGGCAGCCACTTGTTCCTCCCGCAGCTTCAGCTGTTCGCGAAGCTTCTTCACCTCTTTATTGGCGCTGGCAGCTGCAGCACTTATTCCCGCTTCCGTGTGGATGGCCTTAAGGTAGCGGGAGGCCATCCTCAACTTGCGAACAAATGTCCCTTTCAGCCCCTTGGAGACGCCCGCGACCTCGTCGATATCGCGACAGAACTCCAAGGACTGCGCAATAAGATCGCGCGTGGGGACTTGACTTCCTCCGCCAGGTCCTCAGGGTCCGGGAGGGACCTGCTACCCCGACTCGGTTCTATAGGGTCCTCGTTAGTATCGAGCACCCTCCTCTCCTCCAGCAGGTCAAGTTCCCGGCGCTGGACATCCAGGACTCTCTGCTTAGCCGCCGCGAGCCACACGTACTGGCCCGTGGTCGGCGGGCGACCCCTCTTGCTCGTGCGCCGTGCCTCCAGAGATACTGCCGAGGAGAGTGACTCGTCCGATTCCAAGTCCACCTCACTCTCTCTGGATGAGAGAGTGCCGGGGAAACTCCGGCCCCTCCTCGTACCGGCCTCAGGGGAGGCCACTCCACATCCGCCCTAGTTAATCGGACGGATAGGCGGCGCGCATCCGTTACCCTGCTAGTGCTGAGCTGCGCCATATCCTCCGCGCCCGTTTTCCGTCTCGCGTCGTGTTGAACAGCCGCAGTCGTCGTCGGTACGTCCCGTCCAGTGTTTGTTGTTGTTGTTGGCGTTTTTAGTTTCAAGTCATCCATAGTGTTCCCACGAGTGGGTCGGTCTGTGGGTCCACCCGGGCAGAGCCGCCTTACCCGGGTAAGGCTAGTGCACCCGGGGGGTCGCCAGATACCCCGGGGTTAGCCGCTAGAGACTGATGCACCCATCGGCCACCCCTGGCGCTGACTCCAGGGGCGCCCTCATCACCGCGTACCGCAGCTTGGGGCTAGAGATTTTTTATAGCGGTTGTCATCCTCGCGGGCCGGCCAATGAAGGCAAGCCCCCCGTTCCAGCGAAACGTGACCACTGGGTTACGGTGTAATTGCTTGGGCACTCCGGGTTCGCTACCCGCACCCGACCGCCACGCAGCCTGGCCCCTGGAGAACTGAACGACGCTGCAGCCACCTTTTCGACTCTCCGACCCAGGCCTTACCGGCACGGGAGGCCCTGCCAGGATCCGTAGATCCCACCGGCATCGCCCCGGGTCATCTGCGAGGCTACTTCGACAGCAGCAAACGCCCCCCTTTCAATCGCCTTGTACCACAGGCAGGGGTTACCGTGTCTGTATTCTATCCCCCAGTCACAGGGAGGTTTTGATGGGTTTTCCTTCCCTTGGTGTTTGGTCCGCGGGAGCTATTTTATTTCACTCCTACCCTCCATGCATTCCGAAAAGTGCATGGCGAGCATTCCCCTATCCGCCACCTGGGGACGCGCCACGTCGGGGTATCACCTCCCCGCCCAGCCAGTACACTTGGCCAGGTCCGTGGGTCCCCCTGAAACCTTTTTTTTTTTTTTTTTGGTTTAGTTGGAAGAGAAAATGCGTTTGCGCACGCGCGGGTTGGTTCCCCTTTTCGTCTATTCGCCTAGAGGGGACCCGGGCAGTGTGGGGCTCATGTCCGCCCTGGAGGGGCAGCCTGGCGCCCGTGAGGTGAGGGCAAACCCAAAGAGGCAACGCCAGAAGGGGCAACACCTGGCAACCCAACCCTTAAGGGTTGAGTTTAGCCCAAGAGTAGGCCACAGCCCTGAAGGGGCGACCTAGACGGGCAGCCCAGAGTGGGCACTCCCGAGGCTGAACATACTACCCACGAAAACCTCTCCCCTAACGTGGGCCGCCGGTACCTTTTCACTCGTTAGAATTCATAAAGGAATACCAGCGTATAGCCACAACGACGCTTCGGCACTTCAACGCATTTCGCGTTATTGCGGCCGCCCGCAAAAACGCCATGCGCTAGGCACATGGGGTATCTGCGGATCCACTCCGTTGCACCTCCGATCCAGCGGTAGGACATTTTCAACCTGTACGGTAAGGCACAGGATTTTTCTTCGGCCACGACCAGGAACCGAAGTAAGCCCATTCCGGGTGGTCGCGCCATGTGTTCACCTGCCAGGGCAGGAGCTTGCTCTTCGACACGGCCAGGAACCGGGACATCGTATCTCCACGGCTGACCGTGTCCATCTTCGTCCACCATGGTTGGTTGATAATGATGATGTGGCTTATCCTAGATGTCATCACGCCCACCGGACCTTCCACGGGGACAGGCCATTTTTCTTCGGCCACGACCAGGAACCGGAGCTCCTGCTCAACGGGTGGTCGCGCCATGTGTTCACCTGTTTTAACAGGGCTTGCTCTTCAGCACAGCCAGGGCCCGGGGCGAGTCCTTTCCCCGGTTGACTGTGCCACATCTTGGTAGGCTGCAATCCTCGATGACCTGTCCCATACATACTTTACACACACACACACACGCTCATGACAAGCATAGCGCTTCGAGTAGCGCTTCGAATGCCCCAAATATGCAACGATAAATAATGAATAAATAATGAGTAAAGAATAAATGAATAAATAAATGAATAAATGAATGAGTGAATGAGTAAATAAATAATGAATAATGAATAGGAATTAATAAGCACATGAAGCCCATGAATAGAATAGAGGAGCCCATACATTCAATAACAGCTGTCATAATCAGCATACTAAACATACTAAACAACTGGTTAAATCAAATCACAAATACAACGGGAAATAAATATATATATGCATCTAATGCATCTAATGCAATAGAGCAGTTAATGAATAGTTAACAGTAAAAGAAACAGTAAGCAATATGAGAACGTGAGAAACTGTGAAGTAAACATAAGTAGTATTGCACGCAAGCAGGCAAGCGAGCATATGTGAACTGGACATAAGCAAATGACCAACAAATCCTCCAAAACCTAAAACGTCAAACATACATACATACAGCCCTGCAGCCAAATAGCAGAAGAGGAATATTTAACATTCAACACTAGCGCACAATATAATCACATAAAATTAAACTCAAGATAAACCATAAATTTGAGATGAAATAAACCAAGGATGTGAACCGTAAAGTAAAATAAAGTCGCCAGACAGATAGCAAATAGCAAGCCAGCCACGAGAGAAGAGAAGCAAACAAAACAACAGAATGGTACTAATTATTATCAGAGGTAAAGGTAAATAAGGTACAGTATAAAATATAGAATATAGGGTATAACCAGAAAGTGAGCTGGGAGGAAAATAAATAGGTGAGCGTAATGTGATACTAATAATTGAAACCATTCATTGAAACTATTAAGTTACTTAAATTTACTTGCAGGAACATTTACGCGACCACAACCTCAACGTGGTTGGCAAGCGAACATGATGGAGTAAAATCAATGATCAAATGAAGGCAATAAAAAACAATTAGAAATTATTGCGAGCAAATCATCAATAAAGATAAGTAGCAACATATACCTCATAATGAGAATAATAGGAAGAGACAGAACTGTTAACAGCAGAAATTAACCATAGTATTAAATGTAAAATGTAACATAATCCTAGTCTATTTGCAGGAAGCCCTAACGCCAGCCAATGGAAGTGGAGGTAGAGTGTAATTAACGGATAACAGGAGAAGAGAATACCCATCTGATATAATATGGGGAGCACATGAGACCTAAATCGGCATAAACCATAAGGCAGATCAAACAATTCAAATAGTTATAAATTGAGTAGATTAGATTGTTACTGGATTATAATACCGCTCCGATAAGTATGGTATTAATATTAATACTGATACAGGTAAGTCGATGCAATACAGCGCGTGGTGAAAACTAATCAATAATAAACAATCAATAATAAACCCCACATACAACCATATTACTACTAAATCATAATATAAAGGTACAAGAAAACTAAACTACACTACAATAGATCAAAATTACTATGAACATATGTGTATATATAATATGTAACGAAAACACTCCAAATATAATCAATTTAATAAGTATACCGATGTAGATAATTGGTTAAACTCCTCATACCATAGTCAGTTTAAATGATGCAGTTCCATTAAACCCCCTTTAATACCAATTAATACAAAAGGCATATAGGTGCTAAACCAAGCCAGGCACTCCTATAAGACCGTCATATGAGATCCACGGTCAAGAAATTCAAAGAATTTAAGGAACCATAACGCATATATGTATGTATAGAAAACCATAAACACATTGTATCATGCAGGACGGACTACCGCAGCGTATGCCTCCCTGAGCACCAGACGTATTAACCAATACTGAACTAACACTTTCCAAATCAGAATCAAAATCAGAATCAGAATTGTAATTAAGAAAGGGTAATTAATGTACAAAAGATTGCATAAAGTACCGTAAGTATTCAAAATACACAGATTCACAACTGTCACAGCTGCACTAGAATTGAATTAACATAGTATGCAAAACAGTATCCTGAGGGGGGGTACGAAAAGCTACAAAAGAGCAGTGAATAATATTATAGGAACATGGAACGTAAAACGTAACACTCAATTGAAGAAGAAGTCACATGTCAAGTGACCAAGAATAAAAATAAGAAAAGAATAAGGATAGTGAATAGTGAACGGCGAACAATAAACCAATAAACCAATGTCGTTACACGTCATTCATATCTATATTGCTAAAGGATATATGACACATCTTATAGTCTACAATTAATTGACAATGCCTGGGAGCCCAAACAACCCCCAAAAGCTTAGAAACAATGCATGATACTACAAGAGGAACTAAGGAGCTAAGAACTAAGAAACAAGAAACCAGAATCAAAATCAAACCCACCCTTAAAAAATGCAAAGGGATTATAAACGCAATATACGTATATGATATAAACTCATTAATCCATCCAATGCAGAGAGACTCTTCTAAATTCCATAATACAAGACCCATTAAACTAAGTCTAATAAATATAACCGCAAATATAATCGCATATATAATCATCACAGATATAACCACAGATATAACCAATAGAATACAATAACAATACTATAATACAATATTATAACATAATACAATATAACATAATATAATATAACATAATACAGCATATAATATATGTTCGGTTACACCTTATCGAGAGCGTCGCAAGAGTCGCCGTGACGTCACCGCGCAAACATTAAATTATAGGGGTATGCGCAGCCCCCACCATGCGGTGGTTTCGCGGAGACACGCGTGTCGCTCAACCGTTTAACGACGATTAGAATAAATCCAGATTTCTATCGATTACCAGTGCGAGCAAATAGTCAAAGTTAATTCTTCCAACCGATTTTTATTAAACTTATTCCGTACATTTTCGTTCTGACAAAGTGGAATAGAACGGAGCACACTGTGACAAATAAAGTGACGACAATTAATTTATTACAAAATTCCTCGTTATTTTCACACCGCCTCGAAATCCAGTCCTTCGGATAAGGACGCATCAGCGATCCGACCATCCAATCCAACCCACATTTTTTGGTCCTTCGAGCCGGATTGGAGTCGAGGAGTGAAAACCGTTAAAGTAGTGAACCACGTGCTCAGCCTACGGAAACCATCATGAGTACATTGGAAGAAATTTTGTTTAAACAAAACCAAGTTATGCGCTCGATCGAACGTGCACTTACCAATTATAAAAAGCTGGGTCAAGCTAAAATGACTCCAGCTACCACCCGGAACCGGATGAACATGCTAAAAGAGGCATACCAACAGTGCCAAGACCTGGACGCGAAAATCGTCGCCATGGCGGATCTACAAGCCAGATCAACTCTTCAGTACTTCGTCGACAACCATTTCGAAAGATGTGAGGAGTGCTATCAGGAGTCCCTGGACTACATGTCGGAGATCCTGGATAAGACATCCTCGACCCAGGAGACAGCATCCGAGAAAGGGAATCTTCAACCAGTGAAGCTACGCTCGCAATCGTTGCTGCCTCAAATCCAGCTGCCGTCTTTCGATGGAACCTTCGAACAATGGGAGAGTTTCCGAGATAAGTTTCAATCTATAGTAATTAATGATAATTCTTTGTCAAATGTTGAGCGTTTGCATTTTCTTTGTTCCGCTTTAACCGGCGACGCAAAAAAAGCGGTTAATCATTTACCTACCACCGATGCAAATTTCGAGGTCGCGTGGCAGTTAGTTAAAAATAGATACGAAAACAAACGCCGGTTACTTTCGACCTATTTAAATAATTTGTTTTCGTTACCGCAAGTGACCTCTGAATCTGCGAAAGAGCTCCGCAGTTTACGCGATCAGTTAAACGTTTCGATACACGGTTTGAAAAATTTGAAACGACCCGTCGAACATTGGGACGACGTAATTGTTTTCCTCGGTACACAAAAACTTGACCGTTCCTCCCGAAAGGCGTGGGAGTTACAATTCGGTGATACATCAGAATTGTCTACTTATGTCGAATTCGACAAGTTTTTGGAGTCTCGAGTTCGGGCTTTAGAGTCAATGTCGCCAATAAAAACTGATAAACCGGAAAACGTAACTGTTAAATCAAAACCGAAAACAATTTCAACGAACACGTCTACCGTGTCGCCAATTATATGTCCTGTATGTAAACAGAACCACTTGTTATATCAATGTCAAACATTTCAGGCGCTTGAGCCATCCGAACGGTTTAAATTAATTAAATCCCAACGAAGATGCGTTAATTGTTTTTCCGCGAAGCATGCGAAAGAACAATGCCACAGTCAAAGAAGCTGTAAAGAATGTAAACAGCGACATCACACTCTGTTGCATTTTCCGATAAAACCGGAGCAGTCCAGCGTGAGTCAGTCAAATCAGACGTCGGCTACCAATCCGAATTCAGAACTTGAAATCAGCTCGAATTCTGCGTCGCGAACGAAAACTAATACCGGCATTCTTCTTTCAACAGCTCGCATCCGAGTGCACTCATTGCAGGGTCGAACAGTACAAGCACGCGCATTATTGGATCAAGGGTCAGTCGCAACTCTAATATCAGAGAACCTAGCCCAAATTTTGCGACTCCCGAGAAACAAACAAAATACATGCATAACCGGAATAGGAGGAATACAGTCGTGGGCTAATCACACCGCTCGCATCACGATTACTCCGTTGGTAAGAACCGAGCCTGTATACTCGACAACTGCTATTATTTTGAAAACTTTAACACAATACACTCCAAAACGACATTCTTCCGTAACTAATTGGAATCATATTGCAGGACTTGAATTGGCCGATACAGACCCCATGAGCTCAGATCCGATCGATATCGTTATCGGTGCGTATTTTGTTTGGTCAATTATTATTGGACGGAGTTCGGAAAGGTTCTACAAGTGAACCGATCGCGCAAAATACACACCTGGGATGGATCCTATCTGGTCCTACGTCCACTCATCCTCTTCCTTTCTTTATAGATGCCCATCACGCTACGTTGTTAGAAAATCTCGATGCAGATCTTCGCCGCTTCTGGGAAGTGGAAAATATCCCAACTCAATCAGTGCTCTCACCTGAGGAAGAAAAATGTGAATTACACTTTCAATCCTCTCATACTCGTACGTCGGAAGGGCGTTACATAGTTCGACTCCCGTTCAAGAGCGAACCCCCTATAGATTTAGGCGAATCTCGTTTTGCCGCGATGAAAAGTCTTCTCTCTCTTGAAAGACGCTTTAAAAGCGACCAAGTAAATACCGAAACTTATAAAGAATTCCTCTCAGAATACGAAGCCTTAGGCCATATGGAAAGGGTTCCAACTGTCCCGGTTCAAACAACCAACCAAATTTATTATATTCCTCATCACGCAGTTCTTCGCGAAAGTAGTTCGACAACTCGTCTTCGCGTCGTATTTAACGCTTCCCGCCGAACTTCAAACGGCACTTCTCTAAATGATCATCTTTTAACTGGACCCAAGCTCCAAACCGATCTAATTGCAATCCTCCTCCGGTGGAGAGGATTCCGGTTTGTATATACCACAGACATCGAGAAAATGTACCGTCAGATTTTAGTTGATACACGAGATACAGATTTTCAACGCATTTTATGGCGTCCCTCGTCGCAACAGTCCGTTGAGGAGTATCAACTCTGTACCGTCACGTATGGCACTAAATCAGCTCCTTATCAAGCTCTTCGCGTTTTAAATCAGCTGGCAGTGGACGAAGGTCATCAATATCCTCTAGCTCTTCCAGTATTAAAGGATCAAACTTATGTCGACGACTGTCTCTTCGGAGCAGACGACAAAGATCTCTTGCGAACAATCCGCGACCAGACCATAAACCTGTTAAACAAAGGCGGCTTTCGTTTACGAAAATGGGCCAGTAATGATCCAACTCTGTTAATTGATATCGATCCGCGCGATCACGGTCTTGCGAAAAATAAACTCCTTAAGATCGAGGAGACCTGCTCAGTTTTAGGCTTAGAATGGAATCCAGTGCTCGATCACTTTCAATTTCGAGCTACCATTTCTTCGAATTTTGCCAATACGAAACGAACAATTCTCTCTCAAATTGCAAAACTTTTCGACCCGATGGGGTTGTTAACTCCAGTCGTTATACCCGCGAAAGTGTTTATGCAGAAATTATGGTCACTACAATATGATTGGGATGACATTCTTCCTAACGATGTTCTCCTAGAATGGCAAGATTACTACACTCATTTACCAGATGTAAATAAGATCACGATTCCTCGCCAAATAGCCAATGGCATCGCGCTACATCAGGAAATCCACGGATTCGCCGATGCATCCACTAAAGCCTACGCAGCTTCGGTTTATATAAAAAGCGTCCTCCCAGATGACAATGTCTTCGTGGCGCTTCTCGTTGCAAAATCACGAGTAGCTCCCGTTAAAACATTAAGCGTACCGAGATTAGAATTATGTGCAGCGGCATTGTTGGCACGTCTTGTCGTTTTTGTGGAAAATTCCTTGTCGCTCATCCATCACAATGTCCACTGTTGGACTGATTCAAGCATCACTCTCGCCTGGCTTAGCCAACCTCCGACTCGTTGGAAGACTTTTGTCGCCAATCGAGTGTCGAAAATTCAGTCTCTTTTACCGAAAGCGCAGTGGCATCATGTTCCAACAAATAGCAATCCTGCTGATTGTGCAACCCGCGGTCTAACGCCATCGGAATTAAAAATCCATTCCATATGGTGGTCAGGACCTTCATGGTTAAAACAAGGCGAAGAACGTTGGCCAAAATCCAATATCAGAATAGTCGATTCGCATGAGGAGGAGAAAATTCCAAAATTATTGTCTGCAGTTTCGACTACGGATCCCTGGGATTTACCCACGCGATACTCATCCTGGTCGAAACTACTTCGAGTGACGGCTTACATACTTCGTTTTACTTCTAACCTTCGCTTCCGACATACGAATAAAATTAAATTACAACTCACCATTAAGTCACTAATAGCAGTGCCTCCTCTTCAACCCGACGAGATTCAGAGAGCAAAATTCCTTTGGTTGAGAAGAATGCAATCCGAGCTATTTCCGGATGAGCTTAGTAGTCTGTCTGCGAAAAAGACTCTCCTAAAATCCAGCAAGTTACTTTCTCTTAACCCTATCCTAGACCAAGACGGGCTTATTAGGGCGAAAGGGCGACTTGCACACTCGCTATTTCCTGAAAACACAAAGAAACCTATTATCCTAAGCTCCCATCCACTACTATCATTGATAATAAATCATACGCACGTAATCCATCTGCACGCAGGTTCGCAACTCACTCTTGCCTGTTTGCGACGTGAGTACTGGATCTTGCGAGCACGCACCACGATACGATCCGTTTTACATAGGTGCGTACCATGCGCTCGTCATCGCGCATCTGTTCCGTCTGAGCTCATGGGAGATTTACCGGCATCCAGAGTCACTGCGGTAGAAAGACCATTCATAAATACAGGTGTCGACTACGCAGGCCCGATTCACGTTCGTACTACATCGGGACGAGGACACAAATCGCACAAAGCTTACATTGCAGTTTTTGTTTGTATGGCAACAAAGGCCGTCCATTTAGATCTCGTAAGCGACTATACATCAGCCGCATTCCTAGCAGCTTATACGAGATTTGTGTCCCGACGCGGAATTCCAAAATCCATGTATTCAGACAATGGAACGACCTTTCAAGGAGCAAACAAGGAACTTAGAAAAGCTCACCGAGAATCTCTACGAGATACCAATCTCCATAATAAGCTCGCCGTGGATGGAGTCGCTTGGCACTTTTTACCCCCATCAGCACCTCATTTTGGAGGGTTGTGGGAGGCAGCGGTGAAAAGTGTTAAGCACCATTTACGCCGATCCATCGGTACTCATACACTCTCCTTTGAGGAATTAACCACAGTACTGTGTCGTATCGAAGCCGCATTAAATTCTCGTCCGCTCGTCGCCATGTCTGATTGCATCGATGATTATAACGCACTTACACCAGGTCATTTCTTGATTGGATCGGCCTTAACCTCAATTCCGGAACCAAGCGTACTACAATTAAAAGAAAACCGACTGTCACGTTGGCAGTTAATCCAGCGAATAACGGAAACTTTTTGGAAAGCGTGGCATACCGAATACTTACATACTCTTCATCAACGTCCGAAGTGGAGAGTCGCGCAAAATCTCACAAAAATCGGTCAGCTTGTCCTCTTGCGAAATGAATGCACTCCACCAGCACAATGGGAATTAGCACGCATAATAGATTGTCACCCCGGTACCGACGGGATAATTCGCGTCGTAACCATTAAAACAGCGAACTCAACGTACAAGCGACCCATTTCGAAATTATGTTTCTTGCCGATTGACATTAATGTCGAGTCTGACGCCCAACAAAGTTCTTGAATGAGTTCATTCAACGGGGCCCGGCGTGTTCGGTTACACCTTATCGAGAGCGTCGCAAGAGTCGCCGTGACGTCACCGCGCAAACATTAAATTATAGCGCTATGCGCAGCCCCCACCATGCGGTGGTTTCGCGGAGACACGCGTGTCGCTCAACCGTTTAACGACGATTAGAATAAATCCAGATTTCTATCGATTACCAGTGCGAGCAAATAGTCAAAGTTAATTCTTCCAACCGATTTTTATTAAACTTATTCCGTACATTTTCGTTCTGACAAAGTGGAATAGAACGGAGCACACTGTGACAAATAAAGTGACAACAATTAATTTATTACAAAATTCCTCGTTATTTTCACACCGCCTCGAAATCCAGTCCTTCGGATAAGGACGCATCAGCGATCCGTCCATCCAATCCAACCCACAATATATAATATATAATAGTAAGTAATGTAAATGCACCGAATGCATAAAATGCGCAAAACGGAGCTAATGATACCACATTAACAAATACACTGCAATTACACTACAATACAATACCTCCGAGCGTAACACATTAGTAAGCGCACTGTCACAGCAATCACATCCGCACGAATAAATACAAAATTTAAATTAGAAAATTCAAAATTCAATAATTTCAATAAATTCAATTCAATTAATTAATTAATTCAGTTCAATTGACACTTATCACTTAACACTTCGTATCACATCACATCATAGATGACCGATGACCATGTCAACGTCAACTAAGATAGGAAACCGGACGAAGTAAAATAAAGAGCGCGACCATAAACCATAAAGAACATAGATACCTAGTGTTCGAATTCCCTAGTCCATACCATAATGATTATCGACCATCAAATTAACCACCAAATCATCAAATTAATCAACTAATTATGCAGAATATATAAACGTTCAAAAGCGAAAAGCGGAAATAAAAGCGAAAATACTTCAACAACTTTCAATAAATCACCGCGATGAAAACCAGAAGTAAGGTACCTACGAAAGATAACGATAGCAAAACGCATCGTAATAAGTAAAGCATGCAATACTGCCCGAAGATAAGGCGTAAAGGTATCCCTAGTCGGTAACCAACCGCAGCACCGGAGATATTACCAACCGAAAATATTCCATCCACCACATAATACTCGGCCGCTCGCTCCGTAACGGTTCCGTAACGGTTATCCACAGACCAATTATCTGCCGCGCAGCAATTACCTACCGCGCGCCAGTTACCCGGTACACACAGTTATCGACTGAAAAACCATCCATCGTGCAGCCGCGCAATCCTAGGAATCCATACTTACCATCAAACTTATCATCAAAGATAAGTCTGATATACAGTACTTTCACGAAGGTATAAAGCACACGAACATCAAATCAAGCTTCCAGACAGATCAAGATGGAGGATAAATCAGTTAGTAAAATCAATACTACGGTTATTTATTATATATAAATATGAATCATACGTTTGTAATAGGGTGGAATGAAATAAATATAAATTACATATAAATTACAAATTACAAACAATAAGGAAAAATAAAATGAAATCAAATGAATCAACCCGAATAAGATCCACAGATTGCGCAGATTGCAGGACACACTGTATTACTACATATCGCGCTGCAGAAAACAGATTATACAAAACAACAGAACAGCAGAACAACAGAATCAACGGAATCAGGAATCGCCACAGAACGAAGGGCCGAATAAATAAATAGAATAAAACATTTAACTTAGACAAAATCAACCAGTAAAGTCAAACAACGTCAACAACGCATGCGATCAGGAAAGTCCCGTGAGCCCAATAACAACAACTCTCGGTCAAATAATATTAGTTAGTAAAATAAAATAATAAATCAATGAAACTAGAATAAATCATGGTAACAGGCAACTAGCAGAAATGAAATATGAAGCAGAAATGAATCAATAAATCAAGAAAAATCGAATCAGATCAATGTATAGCTTTAATCAATCAACATCAAAATGAAGGAATGAATGAATAATAAATGAATGAATGTACGTAAACTGAATGCAGGTAAAACAGCTAAGGATATTCACAAATTGGGAACTACAGAAAGTGTGTAACGCGCAACATACGTAACCAACACAACCGACATACATAGCCGACATAATGTAATGTAATGTAATGAAATGTAATATAATGTAAAATAATAAATACAGCAAATGAGTTATATTCCAACTAAATACAACCGTAGGCCTTATTGGCTCAATCCCCCCTACTTTATAAATTATAGATTATACGGTTATAAGTCATAGTGTTCGAAAATGCGTTGATTTCAACCGTCGCCACACGAACCGCGGCAGCACCCTTCAGCGCGACCGGCAGCCAGGATGGATGCCGGTCAGGCTGACCAATCACCGTTGCGGACCGTGCGGTAACCTCTGATTACCCTGATGGCTATCCTCCTCTCAGCCCGGCGCAGCAGTTGCTGGCTGCGCCGGGAACCCATCAGGGCGTTCGTCCGTATGGGCGCACCATAGAGGGCCATGCTCCGCACGAACCCCACATAGAGACGGCGAACCTTCTCGTTGGGCCCCCCAATATTGGGCAGTAGACGGGCAAGCGCGTTGCTTGCCCTGTCTAGTCTAGGGGCCAGACGACCGAAGTGCTCCTCGAAGCGCCAGTGGCTGTCCAGGTGGAGGCCCAAGTACCTGTGGCCCTTCCCCACCTGGACGTCGACTCCACTCACATGGACCACCGGCTGGGGCGGTGGCGCAACCCCACGTCGAGGCGAGTAAAACCACATCGCGTCGGTTTTGTGGGGAGCTAGCTGAAGCCCCAGCCGCCGGATCCCCGCGGCAACGGCAGCGACGCCAATCTCGGTGAGGCGGCTAGTCTTTTTCCACCCCCGACCGGCGGCCAACACGTGCGTATCATCTGCGAAGCACGTGAGGCTCATACTGGTCGGGAGCTCGACCCGCAAGACCGGGTCGAACCCCAGGTCCCAAAGTAAGGGACCTTTCGCAGAACCCTGGGGTACGCCACAGTCCACGTCCCTCTCGTGCATCTGGCCATCCCGGCCCCTGTACACAATCTTCCTGTCCCGGAGGTAGTCGCCGACTATCCTCCTCATGTAGGGGGGCGCATTGTGGCGTATCAGCGACCCCCTTATCGTCCCGTGAGGCAGGGTGTTGAAGACGTTGACGATGTCTAGACTAACGACTAACGCCACCCTGCCCCGGGACGTGGCCGAGTCGCAGCGGGAGCGCATCGACTGGATTGCGTCGATAGCGCTGCGCCCCCGCCTGAAGCCATATTGCGACTCGGCCAAGTCGGGCCCCACCTGGGACAGGTGCTGGACGAGGCGGGATACCAGAATCCGGTCGAACAACTTCCCCACCTCGTCCAACAGCACGATGTGCCGGTAGGCCGAGGGACTGTTGGCGGGTCGCCCATCCTTCCGGATGAGGACTAGCCGCCCCGTCTTCCACTGTTCTGGGAAGACTCCATCCTTTATGCAGGCGCTGAAGAGGCGTCTCAATCTCGGACCGATGACGCGTAGAGCCTTCACACAGGCACGGCCGGGGACGCCATCGGGGCCCGGAGCAGTGTTTCGGGCCCCCATCCGTTTAATCGCCCCGGCCAGCTCCTCCTCCGTGACCCCCAGTTCGTCGGACCAATCCACCTCCTCGTGGTCCGGCGGGAGGCGGGTGTGTTCCCTCTCTCGCGGGAACAAAGTGTCGACTACCCGTCCCGAAAACTGGGGGTCGAGGCTCTCCGTGACCGGGGGCGCCCAGGGCTTAAGCTTGCCCATCACCATTTTGTATGGACGCCCCCATGGGTCCTTCTGGAGAGAGCCTAGGAGCTCGTCTCATGCCCGTGATTTAGACTCCATGATGGCTGCCTCCTCCCTCGCTGGGTCGCGGACTGTCCTTCTTCTGCGGGCCCTTTGCCACTGGCGACGGGCTGCGAAACAATCTCGTTTCAGATCACCAATTTCGCCCGTCCACCAGTAGGCGGCCCGCCTGGGGAGGTTCTTGGCCTGGGGCATGGCGGCGTCGCACACCGCCTTCATGGCTCCCCGGAACCATTCTACCTCCTCCCCAATGTCCGCGACCGGCCCGGCAGGTGTTGGCAGCGAGGCCAGAGCGAGGGCTGCAGCCATCAGCACGCCCTCGTCCATCCTCTTCAGCGCCCACCGTAGCGGTGGTGGTCCACAGTGGCGGCGGGCGGTGGCAGCAAGGTCGAGGCGGATGTATAGATGGTCACTAAGTGTGACCGCCTCTTCCACCGCCCTCCATCTCTGCACCATACGCGCGGCCAGGGGAGTCGCGGAAGACAAATCGACTATAGACTCCCCCTGGACACGGACGCAGGTGCTAACGGACCACACATTGAGCAGGTGGAGTCCTAGCCCCGCCGCCCAATTTACGACCGCCCTGCCTCTCGCGTCTATCCTCGGGGAGCCCCAAAGTGACGCATGGGCATTAAAGTCCCCGAGGACTAGCACTGGCCGGGGGGAACAACGGGAGACGAAGTCCCGCACCCGGTCCAGGTACTGTTCATATTGCGCGAGAGGCCATCTGGGCGGGGCGTAGAGCCCCACCACCGCTATTTCACCCCACAGCACGCCGACGAACCCCCGGCCCCGTTCCAGTGGGGCGGGGTGTGGGGGTACTGCGGTGCCAATAATCGCCACGGAGCCGTCCTCGTCCCCGAACCAATTTGGTCTGTCGAGGGCTCGGTACGGCTCCGTGGCCACCGCCAACCCAGCCTTCCACTCGGCCAGGGTTTGGAACAACATGTCCTGAGCCCTGGCCGAGTGGTTCAAGTTGGCCTGAAGTACAGGGCCCTTGGGCCCCATACCTAGGCCTTACGAGCCGCCTCCGCGGCATTTTTGCTCGCCGACTTGGCAGGGGGATTTTTCTTGCCCCCCTTCTTCGACTCCGCAGGCTTGGTCCTTGATGCCTGTTCCTTGGGGGCTGTTCCTGCCCCTTCAACGGTACTCTTCTTCTTCCTCTGGGAGGAGGAGGGGGCACAACCTTTTGCCCCCAATCGATGCCTCTCGGGCCGCCCCAGGTCCGCACAGAGGGGGCACCGCGGGGTGGCGCTACACTTGCTGGCCACGTGGCCCGACTCTCCGTACGCATAGCAGCGGTCGGACCTATCAGCTTCGCAAGTGCATCGCTGCCTAACATGCCCTCTTTCCAGGCAGCGATAGCACTGCAATGGCCGCGGTGGCAGCGCCTGCATTCTGGCCGAGGACCACCCGACCAGAACCCTCCCAGAGACGGGTAACTTTTTGAGTGCCGCTAGAGGGCATCTCGCCCAGACCGTCACCATCCTTTGGGGGGAGGTGCTAATCTCCCTCATTTCAATTTCTTTCACCCTCCACCTGGGTGACCGAGTCGTCGAGACCGGTCACCCTCACCTCGCCCATTTTTATGGGGCGGGCAACCCTGACCTCAGTGCCGCTAAACACCTGGCGGAGTCGGTCAGCCAACTTGGCCGCTTTGTCCGTCTTGTCCTCCCCAGGTATCTAGAGGACCAAGCCACCGGTCCGAGCTCTTCTGGGCATCAACTCCGTGATGCCCAGCTCCTCCAACTTGACCCGCTCCCGGGCCATGAGCATGGCCTCGACGTATGAGACCTTAACCTCGGGAGCTAGGTTGATGGTGACCGCCGCTGTACGAGAAGGGCGGGGGGCCTTCTGCCTGGCAGATTGGGCCCCTTGCCCGTTGACCGCCGGTGCCGCTCCTCTCTTCTGCCCCTTCTGGGCAACCACCTTGGAGCCCTGGGGGGAGGGGCCTTGGCCGCTACCGCCTTCTTCTCCGCTATCGCCTTCTTCTCCGCAGCTTTAGCGCGGCGGCGAACCACCGTCACCCAGGTCCCATCCGCCGTCCCCCGATGCTCCTCAACAATCCGGGCCATTCTGGCCTCCACAAATGATGCCGGCTGGTCCGGTGCTGAGAAGGGCCCTGGCAACGACTCCGTGGCAGACAGGGACCTATTCCGCACCCGCCTCTCCGCTTCCTTCCTCGATGCAGGGGGGATGGTCGCAGCCGTAGCTCCCCCCTTAACACGCTCCGCCCTCTTAGGCGGGGGCTGGACAGCTGCAATAGCGGCTTTGAATTCCGCCCTGAGCCCCGACAGACCTTTCTCGAGGAGAGCCGCAAATCCCCTCATCAGATCGGGCTCGGGGCCACCAACCTTCCCCTCCTCTTTTCCAGGTGCAGCAGCTGGGATCGGGACCTGCACCACGGGGCATTCAGGCGGGCAAGACGGTAAGTCGAAAACTTCGACTTCGTCCTTCCTCCTCTTCCTGCCCGCCTCTTCGCCGGACAATGGCGAGTCGGGCCTCGCGACCCTCTTCGGGCCCGCGATTACCGGCGTTTCCGTGGTCGCGACCCGGCATGTGAGTTCCGCCAGGCTTTGCTGGAGGATACTGATCTGGGCTGTCTGGGCCGCCAGCTGCTCCTCTCGGAGCTTTAGCTGGCGGCGGAGCTCCTCCAGCTCTTTACCTGCCCTAGCAGGGGCGGCCCTTAGCGCCGTCTCCGTATGGATGGCCTTTAAATGGCGTGCGGCCATCCTTAGTTTCCTGACGAGCGTTCGCTTGCGGCCCTTGGAAACGCGCGCTACCCTCTCCACATCCCTACAGAATTCCAGGGCCTGGGCGGCTAGGTCGACGGTCGGGACATGACTGAACTCCTCCGCCAGGTCCTCAGGATCGGGGAGGGACCTGCTACTTCGACTCGGCTCGGGAGGGTCCTCGGCAGGGTCCAGTGCCCTCTTCTCCTCCGCGAGTTCCAGCTCCTGGCGTTGTACCTCCAGGAACATTTGCTTCGCCGCGGCGAGTTGCGAGTACACGCCTGTGGTCGGCGGACGGCCCCTCCTCTTCGCCGGCCGTCTCTCCAAGGACACAGTCGAAGCGACTGACTCGTTCGAGTCCTCGCCGTCCCGAGATGCAGCGGCATCCGAGGTCGGCGGGGAGACCCCGCCCCTTCTTCGCCCCGACCTCAGCGTAGACCATTCCGCGTCCACCCTAGAAAGTTGAACGGATAGCTGGCGCGCATCCGTCGCTCCACTAGTGCCGGGCAGCACCAGGTCCACCTCGCTAGCTGCCTGTCTCACGTCCTGATTCGTAGCCATGGTCGTTTCCGTTAAGTCCAGTCCAGTTTGTTTATTTGTTGATTTAGTAATTCCATCCATAATGGTCCCACGAGAGGGTCGGTCCATGGGTGCCGCCTTACGCGGGTAAGGCTAGTACACCCGGGGGGTCGCCAGGTACCACGGGGTTGGCCGCTAGAGACTGATGCACCCATCAGCCATGCCTGGCGCTTACTCCGGGCACGCCCTCCTCACCGCGCACCGCAGCTTGGGGCTAGGGATTTTTTATAGAGGTTGTCATCCTCGCGGGCCGACCAATGAAGGCAAGCCCCCCGTTCCAGCGAAACGTGACCACTGGGTTACGGTATCATTGCTAGGGCACTCCGGGTTCGCTACCCGCACCAGACCGCCACGCAGCCTGGCCCCTGGAGAACTCAACGACGCTGCAGCCACCTTTTCGCCTCTCCGACCCAGGCCTTCCGGCAAGGGAGGCCCTGCCAGGATCCGTAGATCCCACCGGCATCACCCCGGGTCATCTGCGAGGCTACTTCGACAGCAGCAAGCGCCCCCCTTTTACTCGCCTCCTACGACAGACAGGGGTTACCGTGCCTGTATTCTATCCCCCAGTCACAGGGGAGGTTTTGATGGGTTTTCCTTCCCTTGGTGTTTGGTCCGCGGGAGCTATTTTATTTCACTCCTACCCTACATGCTCTTCGAAAAGTGCATGGCGAGCATTCCCCTATCAGCCACCTGGGGACGCGCCACGTCGGGGTATCACCTCCCGCCCAGGCAGTACACTTGGCCAGGTCCGTGGAACCTAACCTAACCAACCTAACCTAACCTTATTTCTTTTTTTTAAATATTTTGACAGCAAGAAAATACATTTACGTAAGCGAGGAACCCGTCGGGTTAGGAGGGGTCTCGGGCAGTGTGGGACTCAAAACAATTTTTCACATACCAAAACAAGTTTCCCTGAGTTGGATCGTTACAGTACCCCAATACCCACTAAAAACTTGCTCCGTATCGGCCACAGATACCTCCGGCAACCCCAGTGGGCTTTAATGGAGAGCATTCTGTGTAGCCACGATGTTGCTTACACATCGATCGACTCGGACGACCTAAAGGCGTTCAGTCGTCCAAGAACGTCGCGGGTAAGCCCCAGCGCACCTCCGCTTATAACGCAGGCTATTTTGACCGACGGTGGTTTCATTTAGCCACAGAAGGTGTAGAGTGCGTTGGTGGACACTCTACAGCCGCTGTGCGTACACACCGCCGGAACTGTGCATTATCCTTGCAGAATCATTTTTCCCTACCCGTATGTTTCCGCAGGAGATGTGTAGGATTGAGCTGAGCCGCTCGGTCACCAGAGGTCGCAACACACATTTGGGCGAGCTAAGCCTCTCGATGGGCGGATCTCAGCCTGGGAGAGGTCGCGAAAACGAAGGAGTGCTCGCATGAATGCGAGAGAGAGGAGAGCACGGGCCGCCTGGACACCAGCGACCGCTTCACACATATGGGTGAGCTAAGCCTCTCGATGGGCGGATTTCGGGCCTGGAATTGGTTACGCGCACTGAGGAATGCACGCATGATAGCGAGCGAAAGGAAGTCTTGGGTTGCCTGGACACCATCGACCGCAACACACATTTGGGTGAGTTAAATCTCCCGATGGGCGAATTCCGGGCGTGGGAGATGACGCGAAAAATTTTTCGAACGAAGGAATGCTCATGCGAGAGCACGCGGTAGCGCTCGGAACGCTCGTGTCGTTTGTTACATGCATTCATCCATCCATTCAGTTCATTCAATTCTATACTACATGTGTGTAAGGGCACCGTAAGCGGAACGCTACGTATAGTGCGGATGCAATCAGAGAACCTAAGGGGAAGAGTAAGAAGGGTCCCGGTTCGCCGAGAGTCGGTCAGCGAGAGGAAGGTTCAGGCCGGCCGGTCTCGATCCACTGCCCGGCAGGTACAGTGAGAGGGAAAGATCGAGCTCGGGATGCTGTGAAGAGCGAGCGCGAGAGAGGGGATCAAAGAAGATACCGCGGGTCGGAATCCGGGAGAGAGCCGAGACGCGAGCGTAATGCGTCCGAGATTAGAGGTCACTGATTGGGGATCGCGCGTCATGTTAATGCGATTTTAATTGAATTTAATTTAATTGATGTAAGGAAATTTAAAATGTAATAAAATTCAAAATTTATCAAAATCTAAAATTTACAGAAAACTAGAATTGATGTTTCGTGTTTGTAGACCCACATTAATATTGATTTTTAAATTTGCCATGAAAATTAATTTTAAAGGTAATTAAATACAATTTTCGCGAAAGAAAGTTGGTGCAGATTGCTTTCAAGATTAATTGTCGGAGAGAGAGGTAGATGTTCGGGAAATGGAGCATGTATTAAAATTGGATTTTCGAAATTTGAATTTTAAATTAGGCACGAAAGCTAGCAGTTTTAAGCGCCTCGTTGGGCGGGTGGGAGGCGCGTACTAACGGGTGATGAACGGATTATGTCACCCGCTCGGAGGTAGCGGCCGAAACTGGGTCAATGGGTCAGCCGTCGGTCGGCGTCTAAAGGGGGTGCGAACGAACCGTGTTCGTGTACAAATGGTCCGATACTGCCGATCTGAAGGGGCCTCGCACGCGATTTCTTTTTAGTCCCCTTTTACGAC